>NC_140516.1:6570989-6773489 GCF_964339955.1 Pipistrellus hanaki
GCCCCCAGACCAGGACCTGCATTTCCCTATTCATGGACAGAAGCATGAGAAAGGCCTATCACAGGTGCTGTCCAGCAGCATGACCTCTGTGACAGGCTGGCTACTGGAGGTGCACTGCCCCAAAACCTACCCCCAAAGCTGGCCCTGAACCTGAAGGGGGGTCAGTGCTCAGTAGGAATGAGAAAATGAAATCAGGTAACTGGGCCCAGCACTTCCTTGGGGTCTTAAAACCAGGCCACCATGCGCACGGGGCCATACGCCGTATCGCATGCTGGTGCTGGCAGCTCCACTCCAGGTCCCTTCTGGCCCTGCAGGGCCTGGCCTCCCCTCTGCAGGGGACAAAAGCCTTGCTTGTTTTGGAGACTCTGGAGAGCATCGTCCGCCTGTGCGAATGCACACAGAGCCGCGCTCCCACTCCGCGCTGGGATCCGACCGCAGTCGCGCGTTGCGGAGAGGCCGCTGTTCTCACCCTCAGGCGGAGCGCCTGCTGCTGGCCCTGGGGCTGGAGGGAGCCAGCTTGGTGTAAGGAAGGTGGAAACGGGCGTCCCTGGCCTTGCCCCGCCGCAGAGAAGGAGTGAGGATGTGTCTGGCTTTGGTATTGCAGGAGAATGTGACCGCAGCCAAGTCACTTCCTGGGAAAGAGATGAGCTCATCCACCAACCAGCCTGCAGCTTCGGGGAAGACCTGCAGCGGGTGGGCAGGCTCACAGAGGGCCTGGCTTATGCCCAGGGCAGAGGGCACCAAGTGCATCCACCCTGTGCCCACCTCAGAGCAGGGACCCAGTGAAAGCAGCGGTTGCAATGAAAATGCCGCTCTAAACCAGGAGACCGCCTGGAGGAGTGACACCCAGCAAGGAACATGGCTCCAAAGGACACAGGGCAGGAGCCAGGCTGCGTGTCCAGGCCCCCTGCCCCACCTTCAGATTGGGAAAGCAGAGAGGGTCCATGACAATGAAGCCCAATGTTCGGAGAACATTCTTCTCTGTTTTTCTTCACTTTCCCACAATATACACCTGTCACAGCTAACCCGGCAAAAAGGAGAACTACAACCCCCTCCCTGTCCCCCCATCGGCCACCCTGAGGAGGTGGGCTGTGCGGGGCCAGGCCTGTGCTTCCACAGCCGCCGGTGAGGCCGAGGCTGGAGTCCAGGCCCCGCCTGCAGGGGCGGCCCTGCCAGGTGTTTGGAACGTGCATGTGTATACGTTCTGCTCCGAAAATCTTCTCCCAGTACATATTTTTGTAACATGACTCAATTTCATAACTGATTCTGACTCCCTTTCTGTATCAGAAATGTACTTCAATAAAAACCCACGAGCTATAGAATTCCATTGTGTGTACATTCAGGATTTATTTGACCAGTCTCTTATTGCTGGGCTCACGGGTTGTTTTGAAGTTTTTCCTGTTACAAATAGCACTTGCAAAGGTAAGTCCTGTGACCGAACAATCTCTCATACACCCCCAATTATTTCTTCAGAACTAATAAAATCAACGACATGCATAATTCCAGGGCTTCCCGTAGAGATGGAGTCCATCCCCCCTAAGGCACCCTCTCAGCGGGTTTACCAGCCGTCGCTGCCAGCTGTGCACCCGCTTCCACAGAGACGTAAGGCCAGCCAGTTCCTGCTGCAGCTTTTGCCACGTCAGGCAAGTCCTACATTCCCTTAATGAAAAAGCATCCCGTCATTAGCACACGTGTGTCCCCACCCGCTGTGCGTGAAGCCTGTGCTGGGCCCTGAGAGGCACCAACCCGAGGCCGCCACTATTCAGAACCGCTCAGAGACCCCCGTCTGCTCCTCCCAATACCCCCAACGCCCTCAGCGCTCCAGAATGGTGCCGCTCCATGAGGGGTTTGGGGGCAAGTGGCATGGTGACCCCCCCCTCCCCAGGGTTTTGGGTCTCTAGGAACCAGCAGCACTCTCCTGTCCATCCTCCTTCACTCCTGCCACGCCTGCTTGGCACCCCTCACAAAAGGCCACCCATCTCCACCAGGCAGACGTTCCTCTCCGATTCCCACGCTGGGCTGGGGACTCTCCCTGAGGCTCAGGCTGTGCCGGAGGCTCGGGGAGGCAGCTGGGAGAGGGAAGAGGGGCTGCCAGGGACAGGCCTGGAGTGGCCCAGCCATGCCAAGCAGCAAGAGGGACGAAGCACGCACACCTGGGAGGGGTGAATGACTGAGTCAGATGGGCCCATCTTCCTTGTTCCGCTACCGAGAGCCGCAGGGAGGCTGTGTGAGCCCAGGAGGGAGGAGGGGCTGTTCCGCCAGTGGAGGAGGAAGCCAGTGAGAGGCTGAAGCCTGGCCAAGGGCAGAACAAGGGGGTACCCTGAAGGGGACAGCCTTAGAACTGTATCAGAGGCCAGCCAAGAGGACCCACGCCCGATGCGAGGGAGAGACGGAGTCTAAGGGAGGGGACATCTCCCTTGGGAATTATAGGAAATGGGAAAAGCAAACGTAAGGACAGATTAGAGAATGGTTTGGGACATCATGAATGTAAAGTGCCTCTGAGGCAGCCAGCGGAGCTGTTTGGCAGACACTTGGACACGTGGGTCTGGAAAAGTAGGTCACTGTGATGGCTATTTTATGTGCCGACTGGACTGGGCTAAGGGATGCCCGGAGCTGGTAAAACATTCTTTCTGGGTGAGTGAGCGTGTTTCTGTAAGGGATTGCCATTTGAATTGTGCACTGAGTTAAGCAGTTGACCCTCCTTGATGTGGGTGGGCATCATCCATTTCACTGAGAGACTGAACGGAACAATGAAGGGTGAATTCGCTCTCTCTGCCTGAGCTGAGACGTCCCTCTTCTCCTGCTCTTGGACCTCAGAGCTCCTGGGTCTTTCAGACTCCGATGGGGATTGTAATAGCAGCCACCTGATTTCTCGGGCCTAATTATTCCACTGGCCTTCCTAGCTCTCCCACTCACAGACAGCAGACTGGCCTCCATAACTACATGAGCCAGTCCTTACAGTCTGTGTCTATCATCTATCTATCAATCATCTATCTATATCTATATCTATATCTATATCTATATCTATATCTATATCTATATCTATATCTATATCTATATCTATATCTATATCTATCTATATCTATCATCTATCTATATCTATCTATCATCTATCTATATCTATGTATTATCTATCTATCTACCCATCTATCATCTATCCTATTGGTCCTGTTTTTCTGGAGAGCCCTGACCCTCTCTGTACAGTGACCCTTTCTGAGTCCCAGTGTCCTCCTCTGGAAAACGGGACTGGAGAGAACGCTGGCTAGGAGGCCTTGGTATACATTTGTGTGGATGAAGCAGGAGGGTAGGGAGGACTCGGCCCAGGGGAAGAGCAGCACCAGAGTGCAGAGAGCCCAGCAGAAAGCCCTGTGCCCCACCCCAGGATTTCCAGGCATTCGCTGGACAGGTGAGGAGGCACCCAGGAGGACAGGCTGCCAAGGAGTCAGAAAGAGAAAAGTATTTACATAGTAGGGTGCCGTCAGGAGAGCCAAAGGAGGAACGTTTTCTAAAACAGACCTATTAAAACTAAATGCAGTTCCTGTGGACTCACAAATCCACCTCTGAGAAGCTGTCCTTCCAAACCACTTGCACATGTGCTTCAATATGTGTACATAAATAGGCATGTTTTTTGCAAGACAGAACATTCGAGGCAACCCCAGTGCCTAAGGCAGCACCTGGAATGCAGTGGTACTTCATATACCATCTGTTTAATGAATGAATAAACTCAGTCTCAATAATAGGACTATTGATTACCTAAATTATGGGAAATCAATTCCAGGAGAACTCTGCCGCTGTGAAAAAAAAGAACTCATATATTTGGAGATGCCTCTGGTGTGCTGCAAAATGAAAAGAGCAAGTCACCCAATGCTTTGGGTAAGCATGGCTCCTTCCTGAGCATGTCTCTGTAGCCATGCATCTGCATCCCTGAGTTACACATCCCAGACTCACATCCAGTGCGGGTCTGTGGGGAACGCGCTCTCGGGGAGGCCTGTGCGGGCAGCGGAGAGCACACGGGGAGGAAGCCAGTCACTGCCATGGAGCAGCCTCCCCTGGTCCCGCTGGGAGCTCCGGAGTGTGGATGGCAGCGGGAGCTGCACCCCTCGAAGCAGGGGCCAGGCTTTATTCTGCCGTTGGTTGTGGCTGCCCCTGGGAATGGGCCTGGGCCCCCAGTCATTGCTGCTAATTCTCCAGAGAAGGGTGCAACTCTGAACCATGAACAGCTGGGCTAGGTGCATTGACCAGATGAAGAAATCGCAGCAGCACAGATAATATTATACCTAATACAGATGTACAGGGGTGTGTGTGTGTGTGTGTGTGTGTGTGTGTGTGTGTGTAATATCTAATACAGATGTACATATGTATGTGTGTGTGTGTCTAATATCTAATACAGATGTACAGGGGTGTGTGCGTGTGTGTGTGTGTGTGTGTGTATGTGTACTATTAGGTATGTACAATAGTATCTAATACAGATATTCAGGGATTAAAAGTGATTACCCCTGTAAATGGACATTGGGGCTGGAGGAGAACTGAGAGAACATTTTTTTATTTCATTTACTACGCTTTTGTAGTAGTTGTATTTTCTTGCAACCGGCATATATTACATTTGTAAACAAAACAAACAACACACAAACAAACAAAAACAAACAAACAAACAAAAAACAAGAGGAAGTTGGCCGTCACTAGAAGCTGCAGACAGGACAAGCCATCTAGGAGTGGAGAAGAAGCTTAGGGGTCCGTAAGCTCTTGGCTGCAGGGGGGTTGAGGTCAGCTCACAGGAACCCGGGAGGGCCATGGGGCAGGGCCAGCAGGCAGGGCGAGGGGTTGGAGAGCAGGGCTGATGCTGGAAGCCACACCTCCTGGTGGTACAGGGACCCTCCACCAAACCATCCTTTCTTGGGCTGACACTCCCCATCTTACCTGGTCTCAGCACTCCCTCTGTAACGAATGGTTTTTCCTTTCGCTCAGAATGGAAGAACAAATTGGGAGTCTTAATGAAATTATGCCAAGGGTTGAGTGTTCCTTCCTGGAAGATGAATTGAACACAATGTCATGAGGCAGGAGAACAAGAGCCTGTCAGGAATTGTGCTTGTTGTTGCTGGAAGTTTCCTATTAGCAACCACAGAGAGCCCGGTCTGCTCAGAGGTCATGGGTGGGAGAGGGTGGTGACTAGACAGCTGCAGAGGAGACTAGCCCTGGGGGCCTCAGAGCCCTTGCACCCCATTCCTGTCACAGCCAAGCTTCCCCTCAGCTCTCAGCCTAGCATTATCCTGGTCCTGTCAGGGGATGGAACCATGCTGACAGCCTGTCTGGGAAAGGGCCATGGCCCATGCAGCAGAGAATGGAGGGCTCACCCTCTGTCTGCTGGGAAAGGGCGACAATCCATCCAGCGGTGAGTGAGGGCTCACCCTGTCTGCTGGCTCCGAGCAGCCCCCAGTGGTGTCTGGCCAGGCTGTTGGGGCTGCTATAAGAAGCTGCCATGGACTGGGTGGCTTCACTAACAAGCATGTACGTCTCCCAGTCTGGAGGCTAGAGTACAAGGTCAGGATGCCGGCCCGGATGGGTTCTGGTCCACGGCCTTCTCGTTGTGTCCTCGCTGGCAGAGAAAAAGCCAGGGCCAGCTCTCTTTCTCTTTTTATAAGGTCGCTAATCTTACTCTGAAGATGTCACCTTTCTGACCTAACTGGCTCTCAAGGGCCCACCTCCTAATGCCATCCTATGGGAGGTTAGGGCTTGTTTCAACATGTGAATTAGGGGGGGGGGGGGGCACCAGCATGCAGTCTGTAACAGCGGTGACATTCCAAGATGGTAAATCTTCAGGAAAAGACAACCTTGAAAGCTCTTGACAAATTTGGAGCAACATGTCCTGTGATTATCATAGCACTTAAGCATGTGGCTCTGGTAGGATCCAAAAGCATGGCGAGTGCTAAAAAATACGCACCACTGGTGTGAATGAGCCTGTGAACACGACTGAGCAGAGGAGTCATCCTCTAAGGAACACTGAGGATTCCGGAGGCTCAGCCGAGCTCGGGCATTAGCTCCTCAGAGCCCCTCTCTGGAATGTTCTCACGCTGTGAAAGCCTTTGGAAAAGCATGATGTCAAGAAAAAGGAAAGGAAATATCAAGGACAGATGGATTAACACAACAAAGCAAATATGTGTGACGGGTGTTACACCCTAACATCTGGGTATGCAAGGCCAACTTTCCTCTCTGTTGCTAGGAAGGACACCACTTAGAACTAACAAAAAGATGCTTGGGTGTATGAGGTAGGTGGTGAGGATGGTTAAAGACAAGCCATTGTGGGTGACTATGGGTCTCTGTTTAGAAATGATGGTGTGGGTCACACAGGTCACTAATGCCCTTGTCAGATCACATGAAGTGGAATATTGAGACTCGAGGTACAAACATGGGATGGTATATGATAGTAACCCCCTGCCTCCTCACAGGTAGACTACACAAATTACATCATCATTTTCAGCAAAAGTAGGACACGGTAATGATCTAGAGACCCAAAATTTGTGTAAAGACTATCAAAATAAAGTAAAATCGTAGAGAAACCACACAGGGCAGGTATGAGAGAAATTGAAGCTGGAGCAGAGTCCTTTTGAGCAGCATATCTCAGGAGACAATATCAAAGATTGCCTTTCCTGTAGGTAAGGGGCAAACTCACAAGGGGACAGACCTATACCCCTAAACAATGAAGAAAATGCTATCAAAACATCTAAGGAATAAGGCTGCAGTTCTTAGCCCTGATTTTCACAGAACATGCTTCTTAAACACACATAATACAATACATCCTCAAACAACATGAGTTGTTTTTGAATCCCACAATTTTTGGAAATAAATAACATACTAACAAATAGCCTAGGGGTTAAAAAAGAAAATTGAGGAATACTTAAAACTATATGATAATTAAAACACAATTTGTCCAGCCGAGACCGGTTTGGCTCAATGGATAGAGCGTTGGCTTGGGGACTGAAGGGTCCCGGGTTCGATTCCGGTCAAGGGCATGTACCTTAGTTGCGGGCATATCCCCAGTAGGGGGTGTGCAAGAGGCAGCTGATCGATGACTCTCTCTCATCGATGTTTCTAACTCTCTATCTCTCTCCCTTCCTCTCTGTACAAAATCAATAAAATATATTTAAAAAAAAACAAAAACAAAAAACACAATTTGTCCAAAAGAAGTTTTTAGATGGGTAAGTATAGTCTTAGATGTAGCTTTTGGAGAGTATAATTAAAAGTAAAGAAACTGCCTGGTAGGTGTGGCTCAGTGGTGAGCATCGACCTATGAACCAGGAGGTCACAGTTCAATTCTTGGTCAGGGCACATGCCCCCACTGTGGGCTCGATCCCCAGTGTGGGGCATGCAAGAGGCAACTGATAAATGATTCTCTCATCATTGATGTTTCTACCTCTCTTTCCCTCTTCTTTCCTCTCTGAAAGTAAAGAAACTAAGCATTCAATTTAAGAAGTTGGAAAAGAGCAAAAGAGTAAAGCCAAAGAAACAAGACAGAAGGAAATAATAATAATCAGGGATGAGCTCAATTAAATAAAATGATGAAGATTAACAAAAGCAAAAATAAAGTTATTGTAAAATTTTTGGGGGGCTTTCTCTGTTTATTGGGAGCATGTGAACACATATGAAACAAAAAAGAACAATCCAAGACTGTATATTATAAACAATATAAACATGGCAGTGTAATATCATTGACAAAAGGACTGGACAAGATGATCAAAGACTTTACTTCCAATTAGATATTGTTGGTTTGCATCTCTAGCCTGTCTTCTCTTTTTTTTTTAAATTACATTTATTGGGGTAACATTGGTTAATAAGATTGTATATGTTTCATGTGTATATTTCTATGGTACATGATCTGTTCATTGCATTATGTGCTGACCACCCAAAGTCAATCTTCCGTCACCATATATTTGTCCCCCTTTTACCCTTTACTACCCCTCCACCCCCCTTCCCTCTGGTATCCATTACACTATTGTCTGTGTCTATAAGTTTCAGTTTTATATCTCATATATGAGTGAAATCATATGCCTAACTTTTTCTATCTGACTTATTTCATGTAGCATGATATTCCCAAGATCCATGTATATGTCACAAATGGCAGTATTTCATATTTTCTTATGGCTGAGTAGTATTCCATTGTCTATATGCACCACATTGTAAAATTTAATAGACTAGATATACATCTCAAAATACTCACCAAGGAAAAAAGACAAGTATAAAAGCAAAATATGGGAGAAAATGCACAACAAAAACTTAATAATGAAAACAGAGTGGAAGTAGGTATTTTTAAAATAATAAAGGAGTATTTTATGTTAAAAAAAAATCTGAAACCCTAAATGAAATTAATAAAGTTCTGTACAAATATAGAAAATTAAAATAGCATGAACAAACACAAAGGAGCAGCCAAATGGGGAGACAAAGAAACATGCCCCAAATAAAAGAAATAAAAAATCTCCCCCAAAAAAGAGCTAAATAAAATCGAGGCAAGCAATTTACCAGATATACAGTTTTTAAAAAATGATTATAAGGATGCTAAAGAGACTTATTCAGAACTACAGTAGCATGAAAAAGAAGGGTGTGTCTTTTTCCTTCACCAGATTAGGAAAGTTTTTAGTCATTATTTCTTTAAATGGGTTCTTGATACCTTGCTCTCTCTGTTCTCCTTGGGTACCCTTATGATGTGGATGCTGTTATGCTTTATGTTGTTCCAAATGCCCCTTTAACTACCCTCATTTTTTAAATTTCTCTTGCTGATTGGGTGTTTTCTGCTACCTTGTCTTCCAAGTAGCTGATTCAGACCTCTGCTTCATCCAACCTACTGTTTATTCCTTCTAGTGTATTCTTCATTTCAGATATTGTATTCTTCATTTCTTACTGGCTCTCTTTTATGGTTTCTATGTCTTTTTTCATGCTGTTGTAGTTCTCAATAAGTCACTTTAGCATCCTTACAACCATTTTTTAATGTATTAGGTAGATCAGTTTTGCCTCCCAGTCTTGATATTGTGGCCTTATATTAATATATTAGGTTCCTTGTGGAATCAAGTGGTTCAGTTTCCTTAATCACCTGAGTTTAGTTCTCTAAGAACATCCCTTGTGTAGGTTATGTAAGCCCTCCTGTTAAAACTGAGTCTTGATTGCTCTTGGTCTCTTCATGTGTGGATTCAACTTTCAGGCTGGCTGACTGTGAGGATTGACCTTGACCACAATACATGAGCTGCTGTGCAGGGGCTGGCCACACTAAGTGGAATTTGCGCAGCAGGGTCTGGTGCTTGCTGAGATCTCTCTTTGGATATGCTGCTTGTGAAGCTAATTGGATTTTGCTCTGATGTTGTGTGAAGCTGGCCAGTGGTTTTTTGTTCTGGGTTCTCTTGGGAGGGACTCTGGTGCAGGTAAATATCAGATGCTGCCTGTAAGTGCCCTGGGTAACCTGTTAGAAACTACACGGCAATCTACAGTTTATGGCTACCTCTTCTGGCTCTAGGTGTGTGTGGGAAGACCCGAGCTGTGCATTAAGGCTGGCTTCCACCAGCACTGAGTTCAGAGGCAGGTCAGGAAAAGGCCAAAGGCACTGCAAGATCCGCCTCTGCCTCCCTCCACCCGCTGGCTGCCTATTAGGCTCAGTCACTTAAAGGGCCTCAGGCAGTATTTGAATCTCATTAGTTCTCAGTGCGTCATCAGGTAAGGGGAAGTGGTGTTCTGATTGATTCAGGTTCAAACCAGTGTCAGTTCTGGATCTGAGGCCACTCAGCAAATGTTCCAGGGCACACCAAGCCTTGCTGCCATCTGCCAGGTGCTTACAGACATTGTGGTGGGATAGGATCTCAGGAAAGCATCAGGGTTCGGCCAGCAGAGTTTATCAGGCCCCGAAAGATGGTCATTTGGCCATGTGAAGGGGGAGCTCTGTACCAGTTGGTGTGTAAGGGGAAATTGTGCCTGTCCTAGAGCCACACAGTCTGTCCCAGATTCTGCTGGAAGCCCAAGTTCAGCAAGCAGGGCCTCCAAGAGTTGGGAGGGTAGGGCTAGTGGATCTCCTGGGAAGGGGAGTATCTGTCAGTCTTTGGGGAAAGGAGTTAGGAGTGGCACTCACCCCAGAGCCATTCAACAAAGTCACCAACACCCCCCTGAGTATAACTGGATTTCTACACACCCTGTCCAGGCAGATGGCTCCTCAGCAGGGTGTGAATGCCATAGGCTGGGGTGAGGGGGTCCAGGGGATGAGGCTATTGCTTTTCCCCAGGCTGACCCCGTAAGAAGGGGCATGCTCCCACCAAGAAGCATGGCATCTGCAGTGTGGGATCACTGTGGCTGTCTTTTCAGCTCTCTTCCCAGAGACACAAACCCAGTCTCCCCTCACAGGATTTTAGTCTGCTCTGCCATCCCTCTGCCCAAAGCCTTGTGTGAGTGCCTATAAAGGAGAGTTTGTGCTTTGGCCCTTTAAGAGGGCACCAGTGTCTCTCACAGACTCCTGTCTCTCCCCTTGGACAGAATCCCCGCTGACTTAAACAGCCAAATGTTATATGGGTGCCTGCCGGAAGCCGGTCATTGTTTTAATGATAGAGAGCTGTGGACAGGGTATTCGGAGGGCTGGTCAACCTTAATTGCTCTAGGGCAGTGTTTCCCAAACTTCTCTCATGATGAGAATCACCTGGTGGAGTTGTTAAAACACAGATTCCTGAATCCCAACTAAGAAGTGCTAAACTAGAATTTTGGGGAACATATAGGTAAAATTGTATACTTAACTAGTGCTCTAAGACAGATTTTATATACAGAGCACTAAGTTAGGTATGCAATTTTACCTATATGTTCCCAAAAATTCTAGTTTAGCACTTCTTAGTTGGGATTCAGGAATCTGTGTTTTAACAACTCCACCAGGTGATTCTCATCATGAGAGAAGTTTGGGAAACACTGCTCTAGGGTCAGAGCTAATTACTAGATATTGGTAGTTGAGACCCCCACCTGTTAGTCCTAAATTCACTGATTGGCTTTTATTGGAATTTCCTGCCTAGGGCATACGGGTGTATCCTATAATTTTAATCTTAATAAAAGGGATGGAAAAGCCAGAGTGAGTAGTAGTCCTCCCACTAGAGTAGGACTACCGCCTGGCCCTCATTTCCCAAATTAAATCTTTTCTAAAGTCTCTTTTCATTTGTGTGCGGCCTTCTCCAGAATCCGAACCCTGAATCACGCGGGACATGAAAGGGCTCCCACAGATGCCTCTCTCCAGCTCTGGTGCACTGGGCTGGGGAGCCCGGCCTGGGCGGAGACCCTGTGGTCTTCAGGCGGAAACTTCGTGCCTGTGACATCACTCTGGATCTCATCCACTCTCCGTGGGAATGGGGCCTGCTCATTTCATGTGTCTTCCCTTCCTGTCAGTCTCTACGGGGCTTTTTCTGTATATCCCTGGTTATAAGTGTTTGGTTGGTTATTCAGATTGATTGTTCTATATTTTAGTTATAATTCCAATTTGGTCCTGAGAGGATGGATGGTAGCTTCCACATATTCCACTGCCATCTTGGATCTCCCTGGACATTGCTTTAAAATGTTATCAAAAGACAAGATGATCTTTAAAAAATGGAGCGACAATTAAAGATCTAGTTAAGACATTTATTTTTTTAAATGTCAATTTTCTCCTAAGCTTCTAATTCAATACAGTCCCAATAAAATTCAATTACATTTTTTAGAAACTGAATAAACAATATAAAATTCATTTAGAAGAATAGAGCGAATGAGTAAAACAATTTTATAAAAGAGCAACCACATGTAAGACAACTTTATAAAAGAGCAATGAAGTATAATGTGTTTTACTAAGTAGATATTAATGAATATACAAAGTAAATGTGTACACTTGGTATTGATGCAGGAGCAGACAAGTAAACCAAGAGAACAGAATAACAGAATAGAGATCTCAGAGACAAACCTTTGTATATATAGAAATTTAAATAAAAATTTCAGTTTAACAGAAGCTGCTGAAAAAATTGGCTTACTCTATAGAAATTATGAAATTGAATTACAACCTAACACAATCTATAAAGATGAAATCTAGATAGATATAAAAGACAGATTATAAAATGTTACACTCTGAAGGCAACAGAATAAAACATAAAGGAATATGTTTATGACCTAACTATAATAAAGAACTTTTACAAATCTCAGATCATATACCAGAGACAAAAATTGATGAGTTTATGCTCATTAAAATGCTTCTATAAAGAGAAATAAAAAACACCAATAGTAGACAACTATAACACACAAAACAGATCAAGTAGACAAAAAATGACTAGGAGTACATATCTAAACAAGATCACTGATAAGGTAACTCTTATGGAGATATGCTGACCATTGCACTTTGGAGACTATGCCTTCTTCTCAAGTGCACATGGACCACTCACAGCAAGTGGCCAAATGTCAATTCACAAGGAAAGCCCCAGTAAGTTCAACAAGCTGAAAGTCAGTGTGTTTTTTAATCACTTTGCAACAGAAGTTGGAAATTAACATAAATTATTTTTAAAAGCCGTTCACTCTGAAAATTGAAAAACCTAAAAGCTACTCTTGGATGAAAGGAAAGAAATAGAATCAAGTAATATAGAATTTCTGAAATATAAAGATAACAGAAATGCTTTACTTAATGCATTGTCAGAGGAAAATTCATTATCTAAAAAAGTCAAAAGTAGTCAATAAATTGTAGCTCATAATGGGCAGGGTAGTAAGAAGCTAGGAAAATTTCTGGGCAAGTGAAATGTGGAAACTGAGACAAGAAAATTAAACAAAGGCCAAACGATTTGAATAGCTTACAGCCAGCGAGTGAATCACAAGGCCTTCCTTCACCACCCCAGGACACTGGTTTATACCTCCCCTCCCTAGCCAGAGGAGACATAGCTCAAATCACCCTGGTCAGGGAGAAAGAGAACAGAGACCCAGTTAATGCCAATTGTGCCAGCTAAACCCAAGGAGGGGTGAAGTCAAGGGAACTAATAACAAAAACCCCATTAAAGCCAGACAGACCCAAGATGAAAGTAAAACAGTAGAGCAGACCAAAGAATAATCCCAAACTCCCCTATACACTGCTTTTGATGCATCAGCATATTAAAGATGAACCTGAAAAGCTGGTGAATACCCTGCTCCAATCCTCCCCTAAGATTCTCACCTGCAGAGAGAGATTAAACCCTGAAGACAAAGAATGTCAGTGTGGGCTCGCTCTAGAGCACGCTATGCCCCTTCTCGGGCTTATGCCCATTTTACTTCCTCCTAAACTCTAAGGGTCCCCAGGAGACTTGCAACCAGGGGAGCAGGGGGCAATGGCAGCTCATCCTGGGCTGACCCCTGATCCTGTCTCCGAAGTCCTCTTTTCCTCAGACTTCCAGCTAGCGTGGCCTCACCCTGCTCATTTCTTGCCTATGAGGCTTTTGGGGGGCCAAAGCAGAGCATGGGCTCGGCTCTCCCCGTTGCTTCTTCTCCCCTAAGTCCTTCCTTTGTTTCACTGTCTCCAACAATGAATGTACTCTCCATATCACCTGGACTCACATTGTGAAATCTTTCCTGCACCAAGTCAAGAACCACCAACTATAGCCCTAGCTGGTTTGGTTTAGTGTAGGGGTGTCGAACTCAATCAGAGAAGGGGCCAAAATCTAAAATCCAGCCTAAATTGCGGGCCGAATGGTTTACTGAACAGTCATAAACTGACAATGTCATAAACTGACAGTGGAGTGCAGTGATGACAGCGTGGTGCGGGCCACATTGCAAGGCCTGGCGGGCTGGATTTGGCCCGCGGGCCTTGTGTTTGACACATGTGGTTTAGTGGATAGAACATTGACCTGCCAAATGGAGGGTCCTGGGTTCAATTCTGGTCAAGGGCACATGCCTGGGATGCAGGCTTGATTCCCAGTGTGGGGCATGCAGGAGGCAGCCCTTCAATGATTCACATTCATCCTTAATGTTTCTATCTCTCTCTCCCTCTCTGAAATCAATAAAAATATTTTTTAAATAAACTTAAAAAATAAAAGAACCTCCCACTGCAATCGATTGAGTCCCTGGCCAGTAACAATAAAATTAAAAAACAACAACAACAAAGTCACCAAAAAGAAGCATAAAGATCAAAATAATAAAATAAAATAACATAATTAATGAGGTTGAGAATAGAAAAATAGGAGTAATTAATAAATTGAAATCCTGATTATTTACTAAATTTTTAAAAGACAGGAAAAAGGATAATATAAATAAAGATATAACAAGGTAAGAAAAATAAATTAAATGAAATAAATTTAAAGATTGTAGATTATCTACCAATTATTTGAAAAAGCAGAGTAAACTGAAACTATTTTGTTTGTACTATAGAATTAAGTAAATGCTTTTGAGGAGAAGGAAATAAAAATATGAAATAAGGCAAGAGGAAGAATCCCCTATGGATAGATTAGAATGAGGGATAATAGGCTATACTCCTAATTTAAAAGCAAACAAACAAACACATACATTTTCCGCCTCTGCTCCCCGAAAGGGCCTAGAAGCACGACAAGAGCAATGAGTACATCTAGAACCTCTAGCTCGGTTCCTACAGCCATCCCTTCACTAAACTGAACCAAGGCTCCTTGTCAAAACGGTTAAATCCAACACCAGGGCAGGAAAAGTGCATAGAGGCACATTTTATTGGTCCTGATGGTAAGGAAGTGCTTGGAAACTCACATAACTAACTAAAAAAAAAAAAAAAAAAAAAAAAAAAAAAAAAAATCTGGAGACATGTAAATTTAAGCAACCCAATTCTAACAACCCATGGGACAAAAAAGTCTCAAAGTAAAATAAAAAGAAAAATACATGGAACTGAAAGAAAGTGAAAATATAACGTATCATGTGAGATGCAGTGCTGAAAAGGAAGCTTATAGCACTAAATGCTTTACATTAGCTTTGAGGAATGATCTCAAATCAGTCACCTAGGAAATGAGAAAAGGAAGAGTGAAAGAAACCCAAAGCAGAGAAATAATAAAGAGCAGAAATCAATGAAATGAAAAACACAAAAGCAATATATTGTCAACTGAAGGTGGTCATCACCAAATCAATGCCAACAGTAGTCCCCATTTTGGGGTGTGGGGGAGAAATTTCATGCGTGCAAACAGCTCAATTGTGAAACAGCTCAGCGGTGGACAGCCTGGCTGTGCAACAGCACGACTAGGAACAGCATGACTGTGAAACAGCTCTTGCGAGACAGCTCCACTCCACTCTGCTCCAACCAGAGCGCTCTGCCAGGGTTCGAACTCTGGCTGGGGAAGTGCAGAGCATGGAACTCAAAGTGCACTCCATGAAGGCAGAGGTGAAGCTGACTTATATAGAGAGTTCCTGCCCCTGGTCTCTGATTGGTTCATTCTCATGGCAGGGTCCTTGCTGCACCACACCCTTCCAGTCCTCAAGTTCTGGATCATGCCTCCTCCGTGCCTCTCCTTCCTGCCTTGATTACCAGAAGCCACCATCCTTGAGCACAGCCTTGGGAGCTCTCAAAAGCACAGACAAATCCAAAACCCCGGATCTAAACTTTCTGTGGCCCCACACCATCTACCGGGCCAAGTCTAAGCTCCTCGGTGTGCTTGTCACCCTCTGAGCCTGGCCTGCTTTTCTGGTCATTCCTCTTACACCCATATCCTACTCCTGAGAAGAGGACCAACCATGCCAGCTGGGCCAGAGTGGAGCGCTTTCCTGACTCGTGGGAAAGTCCTGGGCAGAGAAATGAGCTGGTCACTCTGTGCCCACCAGGGCCCCCACCCTTGGCCCTGTGCTAGCTGTTGCCTCTGCCTGGATCACCCTCTTCCCTTCCAGGCCTGCTCAGCCTGTGCCATGACTCGCACAGGGGAGCCTCTTGCTCCCTCCTCTCGAGGGGCAGGGCTCCTGTGTGCACCCACATTTCCCGAGAACTTACTGCCTTCTCCTCATACACTTCGGTTCCTGGGAAGTAGAGACCATAGATTATAACTCAGCTCCCCCATCTAGTCAGTGCCCGCAGGCCCAAGGAAGGGTCATTTACAGCTTGTTTAATAAGCATGGAGGGTGGTTTTGGTGTTTCTCTAACCGCAGCTCCTGGTCACCTGTGGGAGACTCGGAACCATGGAGAATGTGGCACAGCTCAGTGCCGGATATGCATGACTCACATCTATGTACCGGGGGTGAGGTGGGGTGGGGGGTGGTGGACAGTGGGGCTGCCCCTGGAGAAGGCTCAGCCCGGGCTGTGAGCCTTCAGAGTCTAGGACGGGTGAGGCCCAAGGGAGGAATCCCAATGCCGTAAGGAACAGCTCTGCATCTCTAAGTATGAGGCAGATTCAAGAGGACGGGGCCACCTGTCTGTCTAGGACAGTGGTCGGCAAACTCATTAGTCAACAGAGCCAAATGTCAACAGGACAAGGATTGAAATTTTTTTTTGAGAGCCGCCAAATTTTTTAAACTTAAGCTTCTCCTAACACCACTTCTTCAAAATAGACTCGTCCAGGCTGTGGTATTTTGTGGGAGAGCCACACTCAAGGGTCCAAAGAGCTGCATGTGGCTCGAGAGCCACAGTTTGCCGACCACGGGTCTAGGAGGTGGAGAGCAGCCCATGACAGTGAACTCAGGAAGAGATGAGGGTGGCATAGGCATGCAAGGGCCTCTTCCTCTCCTTCCTGCTCTGGCCATAGCGGAGGTCATGATGGGATGGATGGAGCCTGCAGTCCCCACAGAGGGCCTTGGCCCCTGCAGGGAATAAGCACGGTCTCACAACCCCAGACCTCACTGTCGTCTCTGAACATCCTTAAGGACACTGACCTTCCATCCTGTGAGAAGCACTATTCCCAGCACCCCAGGGACACTTCAGCTGTCACCACTTAAACAGTGGCAGGGGCATGGAAGTGGGGAGGTGGAGACAGCAGCTATCCCATGAACCTCCCAGGGGTGAGGTGATGCCCAATGAGGTGGCTGCAGGGGATCATCCCCAGGCACCAAGCCAGTACTAGAGACTCTCCAACCCTCAGTGGCTAAGGCCATATATTGTTAAGAAGGCCTTCAGCCACACTACAGGGTAAGACCCAGTCCAAGGGCAGGAGAAGACCAATGTCCCAGCCCAGCAGGCAGGCAGGGGGGAAGGTGCAAATCCTCCCTCCCTTCACTGTTTGTTTCATTTAGGCCTTCAACTATTTGTACAAGGCCCACCCACACTGGTGAGGGCAATCTGGTTTCCTCTGTCCACCAATTCAAATGCTAATCTCTGCCGGGAACACCCTGGCAGACACAACCAGAAGCAATGCTTCATCCGGGCACCCCACGGTCCAGTTAAGTGGACACAGAACATCAACCGCCATAATATTTAGTTATCCATGCCTCCTGCTTGCTGGGTTTCTTGGTGGACTGGCTGTCGTGCTGACACAGTCTGTCAGATTTTCAGGCTCAATAACAACCAAAGGACCCTCAGCCATCCACCTAAACTGCAGGCCCAGCACCACTCATCCCAGGCTCGCACAGTTTTAACAGCAATGAGGGGTTAAGTCACACAGCTTGCTAGCGGGGAGCTGCATTTGAATCAGGTCCAGCTGGCTTCAGAGCCAAGCTCCCGATCACTGGCCCAGTGGCTCAGCCTACTACACAAGGCCACTCTACCAATTCCCAGAGACACAGCAGCTCTACCTCATACATAGAAACAAACACAGGGAATCAGCCAAAATGCAGAGACAAAGAACATGTCACAAACGAAAGAACAGAAGAAATCTCCAGAAAAGGACCTAAGTGAAATGGAAGCAAGCAAGCTACTAGAGAGTTCAAAACAATAGTTATAAGGATGCTCAAAGAACTTAATGAGAGCTTCAACAAGCTTAGTAAGAATTTCAAGGATCTTAGTGAGAACATAAAGTCATGAAAAAGGACCAGTCAAAAATGAAGGATACACTAACTGAAATGAAGAATAATTTATACAGAATCAATAGTAGAGTGTGCCAAGAATAAAATCAGTGATTTGAAATATGAGAAAGCAAAAAACACCCAATCAGAAGAGCAAAAAGAAAAAAGAATCCAAAAATATGAACATAGTATAAGAAACCTCTGGGACAACTTAAAGCGTATCAATATTCACATCATGGGAGTCCAGAGGAGAAGAGAGAAAACAAGATATTGAAAACCTATTTGAAGAAATAATGACAGAAAATTTCTCCTACCTGATGAAAGAAATAGATTTACAAGTCTGGGAACTGCAGAGAGTCCCAAACAAGAGGAACCCAAAGAGGCCCACACCAAGACACATCATAATTAAAATGCCATGGGTTAAAAACAAAGATTTTTAAAAGCAACAAGAGAAAAGCAGTTAGTTACATACAAGGGAGCACCCATATGACTATCAGCCAATTTCTCAACAGAAGTGAGTGGCAAGAAATATTCAAAGTGATGAATAGCAAGGACCTAGAACCAAGATTACTCTATTCAGCAAAGTTGTCACTTAGGATTGAAGGTCAGATAAAGAGCTTCACAAACAAGAAAAAGCTAAAGGTGTTCATCACCACCAAACCAGTATTATATGAAATGTTGAAGGGTCATCAAGAAGAAGAAGGAGGAGGAGGTTAAAAAGTAGGGGAAAAAGATAAAAAATATGAATAATAAAATGGCAATAAATACATATCTATCAACAATTTAATCTAAAAATCAAAGTAAATGAACAAGGAATCTAATGAACAAAATAAACTGATAAATAAAATAAAACCAGAAGCATGGAAACATGAAACAGACTGATGACTCTCAGAGGGAAGGGGAGGGTTGAGGGTGGGAAGAGATTAACCAAAGAACTTATATGCATACTAAAGGCCCAGTGCACGAAGCTCATGCACTCGGGGTGGGGATGGGGTGCCTCAGCCCGGCCTGCACTCTCTCACATTCCAGAAGCCCTTGGGGGATGTCCAACTGATGGTAATTGTCCCCCCCGGGGAGCAGACCTAAGCCAGCAGTACGACCTCCTGGAGACAGGAGAGCCTGGCTTCTGGCTGAGAGGCACTGCCCACTGTGGGAACGCACTTACCACCAAGGGACAGCTCCTGAGTTGAGCAACTGCCCCCTGGTGGTCAGTGCGTGTCATAGTGACCGATTGTTCTGCTGTTAGGTTGATTTGCATATTAGCCTTTTATTAGATAGGATATGCATTACCTATGGACACAGACAATAGGGTAGTGAAGGCCTGGGAGGGGGCGGCAACTGGGTGGAAGGAGACAATGAAGGGGAAAGAGGGGAGCATCTGTAATATTCTCAACAATAAAGATTTTTTTTTAAAAAAAAGGCATGCCCAGCTGGTGCAGTTTGCAGCTTCCGCGACTCCCTGACAACACGGTGGCAGGCAGAGCCCTGCACGGAACAGCAGCATCCCCAGGGGACTGACAGGCCTTCTGCTTCCCCGCAGACAGGCACGTCCATATGCTTATGCCTGTGTGTATCTGAATGAATTCGTGGCAACTCACAATGTAACACAAACAAGAAAACTAAAAGCCATCACGGCTGGAGGGCGGTCGTGTGTATCTTTACGTAACTGGTCACACAGGTACCTATTTGTGGGCAGACGGAGGCACACGTGTGTGTCATCCACACCCCCACACACTGCTCTGCCCTGTCCTCTACCACGAAGGGGGCAGGCACAGCTTCTGAACAGCTGGGAGACGACCCTCACCTCTGGACTCGCGTTGCGTTTGGAAAATGCACTTGACGGGAAGGCCTGGGAACAGGAAGTGCACGCAGCGGGGGCTTCAATGATTTCCTAAGGACACGTTGCTGAATGATTCAGTCCCGCCCCGAGACACTGCCCATAAATCGATGACCCCTGCGCTTCCCCGCTCCGGGCTGATGAGCAATGGCTTTCCTGACAGGCCAGTAAATTTCTCCCGGTGCTTCTGCTAAGGAAATTTTTTTAAAGATGATGAGGAGAAAGTGCTTTATTGCCAAGCACTCTGCACCCATCCCCCCGGGGAGGAAGGACAAGCCGGTCGGAGACAGCACTCCCAGGATGAGCCGATGCCGTTAAATTAAAACAAATGAAGGCGACTTCCAGCTGGTGACTCACACACAAAGGAGGCCTGAGACAGGGACAGGGGACGGACGGCTGGCTGCCTTCCTGAGCCGCGTCCGGCTCCGCGAGGAGGCAGGACGTGAGCATCTCCCAGCCTCCCCCTACCTGCACCACCCACCCTCAAACGCCACATTCACATCTGAAGGGGCAAGGGGATCCCAGGGGGCCCCGAGGGGAACCTCCCTCACCTGCCTGGGGTCTAACCATCCAGCACACCACGTCAGTCTGACAACCACCCAGGGCACCTTTCTGTGGGCCAGGGACCCAGCCAGCTCTGCCTGCAGGGACGCCCCTACGGGGAGTCCTCCGGGATGTACCAGCAGGAAGTGGCCTGCAGCAGCCAGCAAGGGCAGGCTCCTGGAGATGGGATGGAGCATGACAGGGGACTGACAGGTAACCAAGGCACACGAGAGGAGGGCACGGGGGCAGGAGCTGAGGAGTGCTGAGTGTGGAGTCTGTAGTATGGGAAGAGCTGGGGGGTCTTGTTCGGCACCTTGACAGGCCCCTCCCTGCCTCTGATGCTACTTCAGGAAACCCTCCATGCGGGGCGTGCTCTCTCCCCACCCCAGGGGACTCTCCTGGCTTCCGAAGGATGTGTACTTACAACCTCCCTTCTCATGTGCGGGTGGGCCTTGGAGAGCCTCATCCAGGTAAGCAGCCTGTGTGCTGCCCTCTGGCGGCTGAGTTGGGAGCTCACCCATCCTGGCCCTTCTGATGCAAGGATGGTGCTTCCTTGTCCAGGTGTGGGCTTCTCCCAGCTGCTGGCCTGTGGGGCCCAAGCGGCAATGAAGAGCAATGTGGGCTCCAGGTATGGGCCTTAATTGCAGGAGACCTGCCCCCAAGACCACTCCCAGCCAGACGTGGCAGCCTCTGGGGTGGCCCCTAAAGCCAGGTTGGGGAACTGCGAGGGGACAGTCCCCTTTTGCCCACAAAAATCAGAGCCAAGACTTGACTAGAAAAAATTTCTGGGGGAGGGGGGTACTAAAATGAGAAGGAATACAGGCTAGAGAGATATTTGTATTAAATATGACGGACCTACCTATAGCTAATTTTATAACACATAAAAATTTTCCCTCAAATTTTAACAAATTCATTAAGGGTTTGGTTGATAAAGGTGCAATAAGTATGAGCAGATAGTTCATGAAATGAAACACAAAGAGCAAAAAGGAAAAACAAAAACCCAAGACAACAACATAAAAGAAGCCACAGGAATATAGCCAATATATCCTGTAATGACTCAATACTGTAATGACTCTGTACGGTGCAGGTGGTACTGGAGACAGCAGGGGGCGCTCCGTAAGGTACACGAGTCTCCGACCACTGTGCTGTAGGCCTGAAACTAGCACAAAATAACGTTGAATGCAAACTTTAATTCAAAAGTTAAATAAAATAGAGCAGACTGCTCAACCACATAGCAAAGAAATTCAGACAGGGTGATAAGGTGCAGTTTAACACCAAATTCATGTCTTAATCCCAAACCCAACAGTGATGAGTTAGCCTGCAGGAGCCAGCCTCTGGGGCCAGGGGCTGGGGAACTGGCTGGGTCTTTTCAGCCAACCCACTCATTAGTGCAGTGTTTTTCAACCTTTTTTGGGCAAAGGCACACTTGTTTCATGAAAAAAATCACGAGGCACACCACCATTAGAAAATGTTAAAAAATTTAACTCTGTGCCTACATTGACTATATATAAAGTAATTCTCTTGAATAGGAATCAAATAAACACGAAGAAAGTATTTTATAATTACTTTATTATGAAATATTAAGTAAACAAAATAGTGAAAAATTATAAAATTCTTGTCTTGTCTGCACCTACGGCACACCAGGCAACATCTCGCGGCACACTAGTGTGCCGCGGAACAGCGGTTGAAAAACGCTGCATTAGTGTATTCGCACACTCAGACTCCCGAGCACTCACCCCACGGAGCGATCATCTGTGCAGAGGATTTAAAAGAAGGGAAAAGCTACATGTGCACTAGCAGGCTCACTACAGCACTATCTTCATCATTAAAAACAATAGGGACAAGCTATGCCCTGGCAAGTGTGCTCAATGGTTAGGCCATCAGCCTGCTCCCTTAAGGGTCATGGGTTTGATTCCTGGTCAAGGGCACTTACATGGATTGCAGGTTCAATCCCCATTCCCATCCCCAGTCAGGATATGTGCAGGAGACAATCAATTGATGTGGCTCTCTCACATCAATGTTTCTCTCTCTCTCCTCCCTTCCACTCTCTTTTAAAAAATTAACGGAGCCTAGCCTGCATGGCTCAGTGGTTGAGCATTGACCTATGAACCAGGAGATCACAGTTTGATTCCCGGTCAGGGCATATGCAGGTTCGATCCCCAGTGCGGGGCATGCAGGAAGCAGCTGATCAATGATTCTCTCTCATCATTGATGATTCTATCCCTCTCTTCCTTCCTCTCTGAAATCAATAAAAATATATATTTTAAAAATAAAAAATAAGGCCTGGGCCAGAGGGCGCAGCCGCGGCGGCGGGAGCCCCCGGTGAGGCTGGGAGGAGCGTGCCCACCTGCAGCCAGGCTGCCCGGTGCTGCCCAGAATAGGAGGGACAAGATGGCGGCTGAACAGACGGACTTGTTCTGAGCCTGGTCCCAGAACAGATAGAAGCAGGTCTGAGAGTCGCTCGTGGAGTATTTAGCAGCACAATCTACAATAGCCAGGATTTGGAAACAGCCTAGGTGCCAGTCAGCAGATGATTGGGTCAAAAACCATGGTACATCTACACACTGGAATACTATGCTGCCATAAAAAAGGAGGAATTCTCATCATTTGCAGCAACCTGGATGGAATTGGAGAACATCATGCTGAGTGAAATAAGCCGGTCAATGAAAGAGAAACACCACATGGCCTCACTCATTTATGGATAATAAAGAACATTATAAACTGTTGAACCAAAAGATAGATATAGAGACAGTAAAGCAACAAGCAGACTGTCAAATTACAATGGGGAGGGGGAGGGTGGTAAGATATGTACACAGATAATAATTTAATTAAAAAGAAGAAAAAATTAAAAAAAGAAAAATAAAAATAAAAAAAGAAATTAATGGGAAAAATGTGTGTGAGTGAGGATTAACTATATCCTTGTTTAGCCTCAGATGAGAGTTAACAAAAAACAACCACAACAGGGCCAATCTGAGTCCCAGCAAAGAGTAGGCTCCTGCAGAGCCCGAGGCTTCTTTCTGGCACAAGGTGAGTGAGCAAAGCACAGCGTCAACCCATTCACCATCGCCTCAGGCGCTGGCCAAGCGGCCAAGGAATATGACAGCAGTGACAGCAAGCAAGGCTGGGGACGGTTTTCCCTCAGCAGCTTAAGCCAACTCGCAACACTTCTGTTTGCTGAGAGTGTCTGTCACACAAACGCCATGATGTCACCACAGGTGTGTGTTCTGTGGCACCCGCTCCTGGTGGCCATCACTGAGACCCTCTGTCCTCCCTCCGCCTCCCCAGCCCGTGTGCCTAACCATCCTCCACAGAGAGCCCTTAGGACACAGTCACCTCCCTTAATTGCTCATCCTCACCCCCTCGCACTCACATTGCCTCACCCAGAAGGAGGTCCCACCGTCAGCCATAGTGGGCACTACACACACACAGTAAACCACAGGCTGGCGCAGTGCGGACAGACCAGGGCTGCCCCAGAGAACCAGCCAGGAAAGGAGACTGGAGTTGAGTATAAAACTTAGCACTGAGCTTCCTGGAAACCAAGGTGAAAAGGGGGGGGGGGGGGTGTTAATATTTTAACTCTAGTATTCAGGACAAAAAGCCATAACCATCTGCTGGGAAAGACCTCTGCTTTCCTGCCCCAGCTCTGGAAGACCTGCTCTGGGCGTTTGCTCAGACACAGTCCTCCAGACGGCCGGGCCGCCAGGGCCTCCTGGTGAATCCGAGAACATTCTTCAGGCCGACCTCGCCTCAGCCTCCTCAGAGCGCCTGTTTCTGTGGGAACGCCAATGTGATCAGGGAGGCTCACCTCTGAACTGGCCCCGGGGAAAACTCGAGGAGCCCAGCCTTGGCCGCCGGACCCCTGGCACGGCCTTGCTTTTCATTCCAGGAGAGGCGTGAGCTCAGGGAGGGATGCACCGACAGTGGCCGGTGTTCTTAGGCTTCTGCACCCAGAGGTGGGGGACTCCTGCTCTCTGGGGGCCTGGTCCTCCTGGGGTGCAGAATACCTGTCACAGTGGCCTGACGGTGCGGACAGCAGGAGGAGGGGAGTGGCCGGGCCTTGGAGCTCTGCCCAGGACTCCCACCAGGGAGCCGGCTGGCAGGACAGGAGGCATGGCTCTCCCCAAGGAGCTGGCCCTGCCCTTTACTGCACCCCTTTCCCTCCCAGCACAGCCCTGGGGCAAGGGGTGAGGGGCCTGGAGAGACCTGCTCCAATCCCAGCCCCAGTTCTGCTCTGGCTGAGTCATCGGGGAGGGTCACCTGTGGTGAGAGTGGGACATTGAGGCACCGTCAAGGTCAGTGCTGGGTGCAGACAGGGCTGGGTGCAGACAGGGCTGGGTGCAGACAGTGCTGGGTTCAGACAGGGCTGGTGCAGACAGGGCTGGGTGCAGACAGGGCTGGGTGCACACAGGGCTGGGTGCAGACAGGACTGGGTGCAGACAGGGCTGATGATGTGTGAAGCTCCTGGCACTCAGAATGCTCTCAACATGTGGTGACAGCATTTTTTCTAATTTCCTGGGTTACAACTTGACCCACAGAGAGAGCAAGCCTCCCCACCCACCTCTCACTACAGGCCAGAGGGAAGGGGGAAGTCACAGGTGGGACTTAAAGTGGATTGGGGGTCCCTAACCTGTTTGGCTCAGTGGATAGAGCATCGGCCTGCGAACTGAAGGGTCCCAAATTCTATTCTGGTCAAGGGCACATGCCCGGTTGCAGGCTCAATCCCCAGTAGGGAGCATGCAGGAGGCAGCTTATTGATGTTTCTCTCATCAATATTTCTAACTCTCTATCTCTGTAAAAAAAAAAAAAACAAAAAAAAACAAAACAATAAAATACATTTTTTTTTAAAGTGAATTGGGAGGCGAGGGAAGGGGGGTCAGCAGAGGAAAGTAATGATGGTGTGGCTGTGTCAGCAGCAGCATCCTCAACATTATTCCCTCCCCCCCACCCCCGCTCCTGCCCCGCTCACGCTCACCCCTGTCTGAGGCCCAGTCCCCACGGTTTCCAATTGTGGGCACTGAGGCGCCTCCGGGGCCAGTGCGGGTGCAGACGGGGCTGGGCAGGGGGCACAGCAGCACCGAGGAGCAAGGCATACCCGGCCCTCCCTGAGTCTGCTTCCCCAGATGTTTGAGCACCGCCTCTCCCCCAACTCCCCCATCTGCTGATGGCGCACTCTGCCGTCCGGGGAGCACTCTGCCGTCCGGGGAGCCCCGGCAGTTAGCCAGCCTCTGGCTCTGCCACAGCTTTCACCGCAGTGGAGAGGATCTCGGCTCTCCCCGGATGTCCTGTCCTCTTAAAATTCTCAGTTAACCTTGACGGGAAAACGGCTGCTTTCTGGAATGTTCTCCAAAGTGCTGACTCTTCATTGCTGAGTGTTTTGTCCAGCAAATAAAGACTTGATGACTCACTAAAATCAGAGCCAAGGACCCATTCCAAGAGGGCAGGAGGGCGCCATGAGGCATGCAGGTGGGCTGCCCAGAGCTGCCTCACCCATGGGTGCTGGCCTGGGGGGGGGGGCTCTCGGAGGCCCTCCTGGCCTGGGGAGAAGCTGTGGGCCCCTCGTGGCTCCAGCCAGGCCGCTGCCAGCCCAGGACCTGAAGTCTTGAGGAAACTTCTGGATTGCACTAATGAGGGGCCAATGACATAGTCCAATTTCTCTGCAGGCCGTGGCTTCCAGAGGCTGCTGTCACACGTGGCAGGCTGAGGGCCACCAGGGCCACAGAGCAGAGGAGGAAATTCCATGGAGCGACCCAGGGCGGGGTCACAGCAGCCGTCCCAGGAGGCACCGAGGCACAGGGTCCCTGAGCCCTGCTGGCTTCCTGGCCCCAGAACCAGCCTTTCCCAGCGGTCACATGTGGAGGCAGCTGGCCTGGGCACGCCCAGTGACCTGCATGCCTGCCCTGCCATAGGCCCGCCTGGCTTTACAGGTGGGCAGTGGGGGCCCGTAAAGGGCACGCTGAAGCTGGGAGTGGGCCTGAGCCCTCTCTCACACCAGGGGATGTTGGGGGAGGGGGGGAAGAGGGGGTAGGGGAATGAGCTCCACACTCGGAGGAAGAAGGGAGCGAGCTTGGCCTCGGAGCCTCAGTGCCCAGGGCTGATCTCTGCTTGTGAGGCTGCTGTGAGGACACAGGAACCCTGGCTCAGGTCATGGGATGAGGGCCGCAGGTGAGAGCGTCAGCTCCACAGGCTGGGCCCCGTGGCACTGCCACCTACTGGCCCGGAGGCCTGGCGGCTCTGCTCACCTCTCAGTGTCCTCAGAGGGAGGATCACAGGATTGATTTGAAGTCTGAAGTGATGGGATGTATGTGAAGCACCAAACACAGAGCTGGCCAGAGACAACGGCGGGAGAGGACAGTGGTTGTTGCTAATTGACAGTTGTCAGAAACACAAGACAGGGCCATTCCCACCAGAGGCCGAGGCCGGGCCAGGGCGGGGTGACTCGAAGCCTGCTCCCTTTGCTTTGTAGTCCAGCACCTCCTGCTAACCCAACATACAACTCCTGCTAACCCAACCACTGGAGGCTGAGGGATACACCCGAGGCCACTGTGCCACCACAACGCCTCCGGCCTTCTTCTCTAAGAGGCATAAATAAAGCTAACTTTAGTTTCCTGCATCCTGCCTATGGAGAGAACATTTTATGAAGGTTTGTCGATCACACACACAAGTGCAGGGACAAAGGAGCACACCAGAGAGATGACACACAATGGCTCGTCCTTCCCGTGAGCCTCCATCCCTCCATCCTTCCCACCCTGCGGGCCTCCATTGCTCCATTCCTCCACCCCCTCCCCCCCGTGTGCCTCCATCCCTCCATCCCTCCATCTCTCCCACCCTGCGGGCCTCCATCCCTCCATCCCTCCCACCCTGTGGGCCTCCATCCCTCCATCCCTCCATCCCTCCCACCCTGTGGGCCTCCATCCCTCCATCCTTCCATCCCTCCATCCCTCCATCCCTCCATCCCTCCATCTCTCCCACCCTGCGGGCCTCCATCCCTCCATCCCTCCCACCCTGTGGGCCTCCATCCCTCCATCCCTCCATCCCTCCATCCCTCCCACCCTGTGGGCCTCCATCCCTCCATCCCTCCATCCCTCCATCCCTCCCACCCTGTGGGCCTCCATCCCTCCATCCCTCCCACCCTGTGGGCCTCCATCACTCCATCCCCCCACCCTGTGGGCCTCCATCCCTCCATCCCTCCCAGCCCCTGTCCTACCTGGCATGGCCTTGTCACCTGAACCAGCCTTGTCCTGACTTTCCCACCTTTACACCTCTTCTCTCTCCTCCGCTGGTTCGGGCCCTGGGACCCCAGGAGTCCTTCCGGGATGCCTGCAGCTTTCTGCGTTCTGCTCTCGCACCTGGAGCCATGCACCTGCGGATGTGTGTGGACCTCACCACCCAGCTGTGAGAGGGCATTGGCCTCTCCACCTCACCTTCCTCACCATCCTTCCTCACTTGTACACACAGGAGCTGGAGCAGGACCGGCTCTGTCACATGGCCTCTCTGTCTCCATCTCCTTGTCTGTCCAATGAGGTTCCCCTCAGCCCGGACCAAGGGGAGCCTGGCTTAGCACAGAACATGCTACTGCCGCTGCCACAGGAGGGCCTGGCGTCCACCAAGCACCCGGCAAATGCTACTGTGTTTCCCCGAAAATAAGACATCCTCCGAAAATAAGACCTACTTACAGATTTCCTTCTGAGTGAAATATAAGGCATCCCCCGAAAATAAGGCCCCCCTAGGCTAAACATGAGAAATTTGGTCCACTGATTCTAAAAGAAATGGAATCACAAAAAATTCACCAGGAAATTCAGGAATTGGATTGTTATGATGATGTTCCAGAAGAGGATGACATGATTGTCATTGAATAAATGAGTAAATTCTTGATAGTGTAGGATTCACAGTTTGTCCGGTTTGTGTTGACAACTACCGTACTACCTACCGTATACAGGTAATAAATTTCCTTTATTTTCATTTAACAATAAATGTGTACCATATTCTTCATAGAAAAATAAGACATCCCCTGAAAATAAGACCTAGCGCATCTTTGGGAGCAAAATTAATATAAGACACTGTCTTATTTTCGGGGAAACAGCGTAGTGACCAAGAAGAGTGTCGCTTCTATGAGGAAGGGAGGGAGAGAGGACGGGGCAGCTGGGTGGCTTCTGAGCGTGGCCTTGGGGGGACAGGCAAGCGGGCAGGGGAGGGTGGAACTGAAACTGCAGAGATAAGGTGAAATTGGGGGCACCTGTGTGTTTGCATGTGCGTGTGTGTGTGTGTGTGTGTGTGTGCTGGGATAGGCTCTGAGTGCACTGTGAGGGTCAGAGAATAAGATCCCTCTAAACCAGTCAGAACCAGGTGACTGCCACCCCAGCACGCTGGCTCCCTTACTGCGGGCCAGGCCTCGGCCAGGCTCCGTGGAGACTCTGAAGGCAGGGCGTGCTTCGCGGTCCCTCTCCCAGAGCTGGGAGGGCTCTCCGCTCCGGTACCTCCGGAGCCAGGGGCCATCAGGTACCTCCGGAGCCAGGGGCCATCAGGTACCTCCGGAGCCAGGGGCTGATGGCCGATGAAGTCCCCAAGCCCCTGAATGGGCCCAAAGAGGCTTTGGCTGGCACCTCTGTTAAGCTGGGAAGGGAAGTGCAGGCAGGAAGAAGGGCGGGGCTGGGGGAAACCAGAGGAGGAGGATGGACATGGTGATGCCCTTGGTCTTGTTACTTAGCCTCTGTGAGCTCCAGCGCCTGGCCAGCAAACAGGGAGACACCACGCCTCCACTTCTAGTAGGAGGGCTGGGAGGAAGTTCCAGTCAAGAGCCTGAAAGGGGGCGTGGTGCATCGTGCTGGCAGGGATGGGGAGGATGGCGAGGATGGCGAGGAAGGTGAGATAGAGAGCCTGGCCCACTGGGGATGTCCGTGTCAGCCGGCCACGGGGAGGCTCCGTGGCAGGACCCTCATGACAGGAAGGCAGAATGCTGAGGCAGCCAGAACGTCCAGCCACCGGGCAGTTCCAGCAACGGCAATACCAGGACTAAGTGGCATCAGCAGGAGAGCAGAGCCAAGTGTTAAAGTTAAGTCCAGGTGACTTAGAAGAGTGCTTTCCGTGGAGGCAGCGAGAGGAAAGGCGTGCGGGTCCAGGCAGGCTCAGGTAGGTCCAAGGCCGTGGTCTGGCGGGTGAGGGCTTGTCTCCTCCCGAACCTGTGGCAGCTTGTCTCCATGGACCTGTGGCTTCAGACTGTGTGTGACCTCAGCGTTTCCCTTCCCTTGGGGGCATGTGCGGGAGAAGCCCCGTGCCCACAGTCACCGGGACGTTCCGTGGGGTCCTCACAAGCCCACGGGGAGTGCCTCCCCGCCCTGGCCCTCTGCTTCACCGCCGCCTGTACCACTGCTGAGGGGCACACGCCGAGCTGTTGTCATAGCTGCGCCCCATCACAGTTGAAGGGTTTTGTACTGTTTCCCTCTTCACTGCACCCCAAATTGGGGGTTCCTGTTGCTGTTGAATTGGTGCCAAGGAGCCCTGCGTGACAGCGCCAAATGCCTGGTGTCCCTTTAACTCCTCAGCGCCACTTGGGGAGCCTATAATGCACACATGTGAGCACACATAAGCATGCACACACATGTACATGCAAACACAGATGTGCGCACACAGTTATGCTTTTATGTAGACGAACCTCGGCTCAAAAATAGGTCCAAGTCACACAGCTACAGAGTGGCGGAACTCAGGTCTCTCACACCTGAGCTCTCCGCTGGGTGTTCTTTAATAACAAGTTTACAGAAACACGGGTTCCAGATATTGGGGCAATAAGACGAGAGGATAAAGGCCCGTTAAGCAGTTAGCCTAGCGCCTGGGAGCTGAAGCGCTAAATCAGCTATAACTACCAGGACTGGCAATTACTCTTCCTATTGTCAGCCTCTGGCGGAGGGAGTGGGGTCGGCCCCGCCCTCCCTCCCAACCAGACTGGGGAGCCCCGCCCGCCTGCGGTCCCTCAGCATCTGCTTGTCTGCGGCGCCCCCTGCCGACCGAGCGGAGCTAGCTCAGCGCGCTCGCCCCAAGTCTGACCACCGGCCTGGGGGGCGCCCCGCTCCTCCTCCCCCTCGCGGAGGAGGTCTCCCTCTCTGGGAGCTGGGGCTGTCCCCTGAACACACACACACACACACACGCACACGCACACACGCTCCCCTCCCCTGCTGGGCCAGCGGGGCTTGCACCGGCACCGCTTACTGTCAACAAAGGCCCAGCGTCCGGGCGGATGACCCGTTAGTTGGCGTCGTAGGGGGGAACTGGCCCAGAGAGAGGACGCCGGTGCCCAGTCCCGCAGCCTCTGGGGGCGCCGGGCCGCGGGTCAGGCCGCGGGGAACCTGACAGTGAGGTCAGTTCCCACCGGGAAGCCGGCCCGGCGGCGGGCTGCGGGCCGCGCACAGAGATCCGGGACGGTGCCCCTGGGCCGGGCCAGGCGCAGCCGGGACCTGGTCCGGGACTTTCGGGTTCAGTGGGGGGAGGGAGGGTAAGAGAGGGGTAGGGAGCCTCCGGAGGCTGTGTGCTAGGAGAGCCCGCGGAGAGGGACGCCAGCGCCAGGGGCGGAGGCCCTCTGGAGCTGAGCTGGAAAACAGGGTGAGGAGCTGGGACTCTCGGGCAGGAGCCAGCGGACCAGCAGGACCTGTCAGGAAGCAGAGAAGAGAGTATTGCTGGGGAGGCAGCCCGGAGTGCACCTGCCGCTAGCGCTCACGGGCCGGAGACGGAGCGCTCACCGGGCAGGCGCAGCGGGAGCCAAGGGAGACCTACCGTCCTGACAGCCCCTCTCCCCCACCCTTCAGCCTCCGCGCAGAACAACACCCTGGGTGTGTTCAGAGATCCGCTAACTCCAAAACGGAGCAAGTGAAGCTTTAAAAGCAGGAGTACCGATTGTAATATCTGTTTTCACAGCAAGATCTGAACTCGTGCCCGGCAGAGGACATGGGTTCTCAAACAGCGCGTTTGGAAACACTGACTCTGCTGGGCAAGCAAGGAGACCTGAACACCTCGCACTGATCATGCTCTTACCAGGTGGCAGTAAAACCAGAGACTGAGAAAACAATACTAAAAGTGCATTTTGGCCCTGGCCGGGTGGCTCCGTTAATTAGAGCGTCGTCCAGTGTACCCAAAGCTTATGAGTTTGATTCCCAGTCAGGGCACATACCTAGGTTGCAGGTTTGATCCCTGGTTGTGGGCATACAGGAGGCAAACAATCGATGTTTCTCTCTCATATTGATGTTCTCTCTCTCTCTTTCTCTCTCTCTCCCTCTCTCTCAAATCAATAAAAAACATATCCTTGGGTGAGGATTTTTTAAAATTAATTTTGGAGGCAAAATTAATTTCTTCAAAGAAATTTATAAAATGTTTGAAACTCAATGATAATAGGTGTTTATATAAAAACTAGAAGCCACTGCCCAGACCTGATGGGGGCCGATGGGGGCCGATGGGGGGCTGGAGGGCTCCAGGATATGTCCAGTCAGTCTCGCTCAGTCCCAGTTGGCCGGATCCCAGCAGCAAGCTAACCTACTGGTGGGATCGTCTGCCCCCTTGTGGTCAGTACATGTCAGAGAGACTGGTGGAACAGTCGAAAGAAAGGTCGAATGAATGATCCAACACTTAGCATATTACGCTTTTATTGTATAGGGTGATGGAGTCGCACCCTAGCTGGTTTGGCTCAGTGGACAGAGTGTCAGCCTGCGGACTGAAGGGTCCCAGGTTCAATTCCGGGTTGCGGGTAGGGGGCATGCAGGAAGCAGCCAATCAATGATTCTTTCTTATCACTGATGTTTCTCTCTCTCTCCCTCTCTCTTTCTTCTCTGAAATCAATAAAATGTATTTTAAAATTTTTATTAAAATGATGGAGTTCAGCAAAATTGGTATTTAAAAGGAATTTTGTATTCTCAAATGGACTTGTAATAAACAGGGTGAAAGGGGCAAAGGAGAAAGCTAATGGCAACTTGGGTTGAAGAGGAAATAAGAACACTAAAGTGAAAAACTCTTTAGAAACCGACTACAGTAAGAGCATGACCTATGGGAACCAATGAGATATGTCCAATACGTATTCAGGGGAAATTCTATACTCCTGAGTTTATAAGCAAATACTTAAATATACAAAAGACATAATCAAGCAAATAACACGAAAATCTCTTTTGAAAAAGAATAGATAAGACACAAACTAATTTAATTTTTAAACAATATAATAAAAATAGGCTTGATAAGTAAAGCCCCAAACCCATCCTTTGAAAACACCATTAAAATAAACAAATCTGCCTGGCCGCGGTGGCTCAGTGGTCGAGCAATGATCTATGAACCAGGAGGTCACAGTTTGATTCCTGGTCAGAGCACATGCCCAGTTGTAGGCTCACCCCCCAGTAGGGGGCATGCAGAAGGCAGCCAACCAATGGTTCTCTCTCATCATTGATGTTTCTATCTCTTCCTTTCCCAAATCAATGAAAGTATACATATTTTTAAAAATCAAACCTCTAGGGGCCAAGCAAAAAAAAAAAAAAAAGAAAGAAAGAAAAGGTACACATTTGAAAAGTGAGGTTAAAAAGGTGACACGACTACAGCTATAAAGCAGATGCTTTAAACTACGAGAAGATAAGTACAACTTCATTTTGGCCGATTTATCTGGATGAAAGAAAGATTTTCTTGGAATATGTATGGCACTGAAATGGCTTACCAGGAGGGAGAAAAGAACAGTAAACACAGGAAAAAACTAAATAAGTAACAAGGTGTCAGCGTGGGCCCATCTGCCTCCAGAGGCGGGGTTTCTGCAGGACGTTACCGCGTAGCAGGAGGATGCAGGATGCTCTCAGGCCTTCCTACAAGACCAGCAAACTGGACAAGGATGTGCCACACGCACACACCGCAATGATATAGAAAGAGCTCCCACGACACTCGTAATAGCCAAAGGCAGTTTCCAAATAAAACAATCCTATTTGTGTGTTTTTAAAGACTTACATGGAGGAGAATAATGGTGTGTGACAAAGTGCCTCTAGAAGGAATTTGATCGGAAAGATACACACGGGACAGACCAGCACCGTTAGCAATGAGATGAGAGTAAGGTGAGAGGTTTGGGGGAGAGTTAACGAGGAAAGTTATCTCTACACTATCCCTATCTTGCTGGGATGTTTAAAAACTAAATGTACTCATTTGTTACTTCAAAAATATTAAATTAAACTACAGGTAAACCAGTCAATAAAAGTAAGTAAGTATAACTGCTAATAATGATAATATTAATTTGAAAAGAGAAGAAACACTTTAATAATCGCTAATTAAATACTTTTAAGCTAAAGAATAAAAATTTAGAACATTTGTGGAAAGAGCTTTTACAATAAAAAGATATTTAAAATAGAAGGTCATTTTCGTAATTAAAAGAGGTAGGAATGATTCAGCCAAACCTAAAACCATAAAGGAAAATACAAAATTTGATTATATGAACATTTAAAACCACTGTACAAAGAAAGGCATTGTGGACTTGTCAAAGGACAAGAGTCATAGTAGAGAAAATATTTATAAGGTTTATAAACAGTCACAGCATTCATATCCGGAATATGAGGATCTTTTACAAAATCAATATGGTATGAAACCCAATAGGAAAATGAACAAAGGATATGCACAAATCACAAGAGATAGAAGGATGGCTAATAAACACTTGAAAATGTACTAACGCCCTCCAGTTATCTAATAAAAATGCAAATTTAAACAATAATGAGATATTTCTTGTGCCTGCCAGACGGGCAAAAATTAAAACCATGAGCACAGTCACCACTGGCAGGAACTGGGAAAATTCTGGTCTTTTTCAGATATTTTATCTACTGATCTCTTCCTCTCTTCCCAGCACTCAGGTAAATGTGAACGCTTTGCCTCATCTCTATCCCCCTTTAACCCTCCAGCTCATTGGCCCCTTCCTCACCTCTTCTATAAGAACCCCCAACGTGATCTTGATTCATTCACTTGTTCTTCTGCTCCATCATTTCGGCACTTACATTGTTCATACCCAATATCCCCTGCTGGTTCTTCTTCGTAATTATGAGGCCTGTCTAGCCTCATAATTGCAATATCTTCCTGAGGATAGTTATTATTCACAAATGCTTTTCTGTCTATTTATCTGCTTCCTCTGGTCTTCAGTTTGTGGTCTTTCTCCGTGTTTACTTTTCTTGTGTCTCAGTTTTTCCCTATGGCCACTCACTTTCCCTGGGCAAGGTCAACTACCGTGGTTAGTCTAGCACTAGAGGCTTAGCGCATGACATTCGTGCACGGGGGTAGGGAGATCCCTCAGCCCAGCCTGCGCCCTCTCGCAGTCTGGGACCCCTTGGGGGATGTCCGCCTGCTGACTTAGGCCTGCTCCCCAAGGGGTCCTTGGCACTGCTACAGAGGTGGAAGAGGCTCCCACGTTGAGCGTCTGTCCCCTGGTGGTCAGTGAGCATCATAGCAACCAGTCGTTCCACCGTTCGGTCTATTTGCATATTAGCCTTTTATTATATAGGATACTTGGGAGGAGGGACAGAAAGCTGTATCCCCAGACAATATTTTTCATATAAGTTTAGGGAAGGTGGCCAGGGTACTACTCCTGAGGTCAGAGTAAAGGGTGAGATAGTATGGTACAAGCATTCTCTTTTGCTCATCCTCGCTGGCCTATTCTGCCCCTCAGGAACTTCCCGTCCTTTTAGCCTAAGAAGAGTAGACTCAGGAGAGCAGTGTGGGCAGGCAGTCACCCCAAGCGGTGCAGGTAGGACAGGAGTTGCTCTAGCCTGACCCTGAGGGGGCTGAGTAGCCTCTTCCACTCCGAAATGTGCCTCATCCCCTGTCCTGACCACCCTGGGCTGTGCCTCCCCAGGGATTTCTCAGGGGTTTTCATCTTAGTTTCTGGGTTTTCATCTTATTAGGAACCAAAAGCAAAATTTAAAAACATAAATCTTCGTTAGATGTCTTCAGTGGGTGAAGAAAGTGGGGGCATGCTGACATACATTGCTGTAGGAATATACATCGTCATGCCCTCCTCAGGGGACATTGTGGCAACACAGGCTAAATACTTGACAAATTGCCTGGGCATTCCATGCGAGGAAGGTGTACACTCGCCTGTAGACTCCTTCCCGCTGAGGGTGACTATGTGCACTGAAAACATCCTACCAGACAAGCCCAGCAGGACTCTGAGGCGGACAGAGCACACAGGCTGCCCGGGAAGGACAGACTTGAGGAGTGACCCTGCACTGAGCTCTTGGGTTTTCTTCTCCCATTCTCTCAGTCCGGTTCGTCTGCTAAAACAGAAACACCAAAAACTGGGTGACTTAAACAAGAGACTTTCTCTCTTACAGTTCTGGAGGCTGGACAGTCTAAGATCAAGGCATTGGCAGAAGAGGGTGGGGGGAGAGAAAAGGGAAGGACTAGGCAGAGAGTTCTTAAATTTGACATCAAAAGTATACCCACATGTGAAAAAATTGATAAATGGGACCACATTAAATTTAAAATTATTTTGCTCTGCAAAAGATCCTGTTAAGATGACAAAAAGACAAATTACAGACTGGAATAAAATATTTGCAGATCACAAATCTAACAAAGAACTTGTGACTAGAATATGTAAGGAATTATCAAAACTTCACATTAAATAAACAGAATGGGAAATATACAAAAGATATGAAGAATATGAAGATATACATGACCAACAAGGATATACAGATGGCAAAAAAAAAAAAAACACGTGAAATCACCATTAGCCTTGAGGAAAGTACAAATTAAATCCACAATGAGACACAGCTATTAAAATTGTTTTTTAAAAGTGGTTACACTGCCGAAACCGGTTTGGCTCAGTGGTAGAGCGTCGGTCTGCAAACTGAAAGGTCCCGGGTTCGATTCCGGTCAAGGGCATGTACATTGGTTGCAGGCACATCCCCGGTGGGGGGTGTGCAGGAGGCAGCTGGTCGATGTTTCTCTCTCATCGACATTTCTAGCTCTCTATCTCTCTCCCTTCCTCTCTGTAAAAAATCAATAAAATATATATTAAAAAAAAAAAGTGGTCACACCGAATGCTGGTGAGGATGCAGAGAACCAGAGCTCCAGGTGTTGCTGGTGGGAGTGTGAAATGTACAGTCACTCTGGAAAACAGCTGGGCAGTTTCTTTTAAAACTATAAATGGACTTACCATATGACCCAGAAAATGCAATCTCAGGTTCCTATACTGGAGAAGTGAAAACTTATACAGAATACTTTATACAGAATATTTCACATGAGTATTCAGAGTAGTTTTATTTGTAATACCCCAAAATGGGAAACTACTCAATGCCCTTCAATGGTGAGTACTTAAACAAGCTGTGGTACATTCATATTATAGAATATTATCCAGTATTTACAAAGAACAAACTATTGCCGAAACTGGTTTGGCTCAGTGGTAGAGCGTCGGTCTGCGGACTGAAAGGTCCCAGGTTCGATTCGGTCAAGGGCATGTACATTGGTTGCGGGCACATCCCCAGTAGGGGGTGTGCAAGAGGCAGCTGGTCGATGTTTCTCTCTCATCAACGTTTCTAGCTCTCTATATCTCTCCCTTCCTCTCTTTAAAAAATCAATAAAATATATTTAAAAAAAACAAAAAACAAAAAAACAAAGAACAAACTATTAATACATGCAACAACGTAAATAACTCAAGAAAATTACGCCGAGTGAAATAAGCCAATTTAAAAAAAGATATGTACTAGTAGTATATGATTCTGCCTCTGTGAAGTTGTGAAATAACATAATTAGAGATGGAAAACAGACTAATACTTGCTAGAGATTAGAGCCAGGGTAAGGGGTGTGTGGCTATGAAGTAGTTACATGGCCATAGCTGGTTTGGCTTAGTGGACAGAGCATTGGCCTGTGGACTGAAGGGTCTGGGGTTCCAGTGAAGGGCACATGTGCAGGAGGTAGCCAATCAATGATTCTCATCATCATTGTTTCCCTTTCCATCTTTCTTCCTCTCTGAAATCAATAAAAGTATATATTTTTTAAAACTTAAAAAAATGAAGTGGTAGCATGGGTAAGCTACCACTTGTAGTAATGATATAGTTATGTTCCATGACTGTGGTGGAAGGTACCCAAAGCTATACACATGACAATGTTGCACAGAACAATACACACATACACACAAATGTGTACATGAATAGCTTGTGAAATCTGAGTAAGTTCTGTCGTTGAGCCAAGGTTGATTTCCTAATTTTGATATAATATATAGTTATGTCAGATGTGAGCACTGGAGAAAGCTGGGGAACGCACAAGGAACCTCCCTATACATTTTTTTATCAAAATTCTTGTGAATATATAATTATTTAAAAATAAAATGCACTTTAAAAAATGACCTCAGGACCTCACTTGTAGTCTATTTTAAGGAAAGAAAAGGGGGTGGGTTTCAGTTTAGGGGAAATGAAGTAAGCACATTTCACGCTGTTTCCCACTGACATGCAACTCTGAAATCTAGACAGAATGAACGGAGGAATTCGAGGTGTTTTAAAATCAAGTGACAGCAGAATTGTGGAAGGAGACAATAATTCAAAGTTAACTGAGTGGGTGCTGAGTTTTCCCATTTCCTTTCCCCACAGTCTCACAGCCTATCCTCAGGCAGCCGTAACCGTGGAGACGGGCATACGCCGGAACAGAGCCCAGCAAGGCCTTCCCCTCAGGATGAGGAGCAGAAAGGCGTCTCCAAATGCCCAGAGACCAAGGCATTGTCCTCCCAGCCCCTCTCTTCCTTATTCTACATTTTCATGCCCTAGTCCCCTGCTGCCACAAGCACTGCCTTTTCTGATTGGGAGCTGGCTCCAAGTAGGGTGGGTGGGCTTTTTTTACCTATTGTTTTTACTCTTTCTTTTACTGCCTTGACCCTGGAAGTGGGCACAGTCTTGATATGGAGTGGGATAAAGAAATCCCATTTCTCAGGTATAGGGCTGTACAGGGAGCACCAGGGACTGGGAAGAATCAGGAAAATAAAAGAGTGGGAAGATTTCAGGACATTGACTCCTGGGCTCTCCTCTGAGACGTGCTCGTGCAGATCCAACCCTAAACAGCATATCTTTTATCCTAGACCCGAGACATCAATGTCCAGGTCCCACACAGACCCTGGGCAGCACACACAGGGGACTGACCCAATTAACGGTGCCAGGGCAGTGTAGATGGAACTTTGTGACCACAAACCATAGAAGGCTGGTTGTGACTTGTAGCTAAACAATGATGACAGAAATATGTATTACATTAAATGCTTTTATTAGAAAAGAAGAAAAATCTCAAATTATTAATCTAAGCTTCAACCTTAAGCAATTAGAAAAAGAAGAACAGAATAAAATCACGGAATACAGAAAAACAGAGGCATAAAGAGGCATGAAATGGAAACCAGAAATCAATAAAATTACTAAACCTTCAGCAAGACTGACAAAGAACAAAAATAGAGAAGACACAAATTACCAATATCAACAACGAAAGAGGTGATAGCACTAAAGACCCCAAAGATAATAAACAGGTTGTAAGGGAATCCTAAAATTAATTATATGCCCCCAAAATTGACAACCTAGAGAAATCAATTCCCTTCAAAACCTGTCAAATTTAATCTGATAATCCCAGAGAGCTGATGAGTAGGTGAAAGCTACCCTCACCTCCTCCGGACCCCAAACCAGATATACAGCTAAATTATAGAGCCAGCAACTTCAATAACCAACAGAAGGCCAACTGAACTGAAATATTCTAACCAAGGATTTACAGAAGCAGCCACTAGAGACTGGTAAGAAAGGTGGACCTGGGAAGGGCTGAGAAGCCAGAGGGATATGGTAGATTCAAAATCCCTTTCCCGGGATTCCTAGAGCAATGCAGATGGGAAGAGGAGCCCACATAGCGTCTGGTGTCGAAAGTCAGTGAGGACTCAGGTCTAGGTCTCCCAGATGCCACCTTCCTAGGGATGAGCATTCCCATTGTTACGGCACCAGCCTGGGTGTGCACTGCTAGGTCCCCAGCTTGACACATACTTGGGTCCTACAGGGGTGTCTGCTGTCTGTGCCCAGCAGTGACTTCTTTTTCTGGGGAGGCTCTTGGCAGAGACTCGGGAAATGACTAAATTGTGTGGCTTTGGAAAGGCATAGATGGCGCTCCTCCCCTGACCTCTGAATTGCGTGGCCAGCTCTGTCTTGCTGAGTTCAGCCACACCTGGACCAGAGTGCTGTGCAGAGCTGGGACTTTCTGAGTGTCTCCTGGGGAAGCTTTTATCTAGGAATCAGATGGGCATTGCTACTTCGCAGGGTGCTCGGGCACTAACTTCTCTGCAATCCCAGCCTACGCTACCCTGGGAAGGGGAAAGTGTCTACCCCCTCCTATAGGCTTGCAGGCACCAATACCCAAGCCCTCTGGGCTCAGTTCTGCAAAGGGAAAGGAGAGCAGCTAAGAGCTGGGAACTTCAAAGTGCGAGTCCCTTGAGGCTATTGTCGAGGATGGGGATGAAGTGCTTAGACCTATTTTGCTGGCTGGGCCAGCATTACCCCAATGGGAGGCTCTTTTGATCTGTCCCCCTGAGCCCATTGGCTCTGTGTGGCTGAGCTTGCTCCTGTGGTGGGTATAGCTGGATGCACCCTACCTACACCTTCAGTGTGCTCCTCCTGGGGAAGCTAGAGTTGGAGACACTGACAGAGATAAGTAGGCCCTGGAGCAGGGGCTACTTTCTCCTCCTTAAATGCCTGACTGCATGACCTCCCAAGTAGACCCTCTAACCCTACCTACCCAACCTCGTTTGATCTACCCTACTGAGCTCACAACCTGTGGAAGGGTCTGTAGGTAATGGCCAGCCTGGGCCCACCCTACAGTCTTTCTTTAGAAGGCTCTGAAGGAAGACCAGAGCATCTCAGGGGAGGTGGAGTAGCTAGCTGACAGGTGGAGGCAGACCTCAGAGAGCCTCAGTCCTTCCACAGATCTGCCCCCAGCTCTAAGCTGGAGAAAGCTGATGCTTATACACAGATTGGCCCCTCCCACACACATCTGGGCCCAATAAACACAGCCACAAACAGCATGGTAGCTCCAGTTAGCCCAAGGCCTATTAATCACAATGTGTGACATCAACCTAACCTGAACCACACCCAAGTGGACACAAAACTAACACAACCAGTGGTGGGATTCAGATCACAACCGAGCTCAACTCAACTAGTTAAACAAGTGGCACATCCAAAAGAGGATTCCAGACCCTGCTGAGAACTACACCTCGGGCCTGCACTTCATGCACATGACCGAGGTTTACCCTTATAGCAACTAGCATGAAGGGTTAATTTTCACCCACAAAAAGACCAACAGCATTCAAGATGCAACTACAACAAAAGGATATACATAACCCACAATATTCCTGGAGCACCAAGCTCATGTTATCTGGAAGATTGTGCCATGGAACGCAACAAGACACCTACATCATATAGCCATTTTAACAAATTTGGAAGTCATAGCAGATCTACCTAATACTGAGAGAAAATGGAGAGACAAAGAACTATGCCCCAAATGAAAGAACAAGATAAATGTCCAGAAAAAGAATTAAGTGGAATGGAGGTAACCAAAATATCAGATGCAGAGTTTAAAACAATGGTTATAAGAATGACCAAGATCCTTAGAGGAAGATGGATAACCAGTGAGAACTTAAAGAACCAGTTCAAAATGAAGAATACAATATCTGAAATAAAGACTACAATAGAAGGAATCAACAGCAGGCAAAGGACTGAATAAGCGATTTAGAGGACAAGATAACAGTAAAGCATCAAAAAGAGAAAAGAATTTTTAAAAATGAGAAGTCTAAGGGATCTCTTAGACATCAAGCATACAACATCCACATCACAGGTATACCAGAAAAAGAAAGTGAGCAAGGGATCAAAAACTGAAGAAATGATGACTGCAAACTTTCCCAACCTAGTGAGCAAAGAAGTCAGAAAAGTTTAAAAAAACACACAACAGTCCCAAACAAGATGATCCTAAAGAGGCACACACCAAGACACATCATAATTAAAATGTCAAAGATTATAAGACCAATAGATTCTTAAAAGCAGCAAGAGAAAGCAATTAGTTACCTACAAAGGAGCTCCCAAAGCCTGTCAGCTGATTTCTCAACAGAAGGGTTTGGCATGAAATATTTAGTGGTGAAAATCAAATACCTACTACAAAGACTACTCTATCCAGTAAAACTAGCATTTAAAATTGAAGATGACAGCTGGGACCGGTTTGGCTCAATGGATAGAGCGTCGGCTTGGGGACTGAAGGGTCCCGGGTTCGATTCCGGTCAAAGGCATGTACCTTGGTTGCGGGCACATCCCCAGTAGGGGGTGTGCAAGAGGCAGCTGATCGATGACTCTCTCTCATCGATGTTTCTAACTCTCTATCTCTCTCCCTTCCTCTCTGTATAAAATCAATAAAATATATTTAAAAAATAAATAAATAAAATAAAATTGAAGATGACATAAGAGCTCCCTCCACCCAAAAAAAGCTAAAGGAGTTCATTGCCAGGATTGCAAGAAATGTTAAAGGGCCTGCTTTAAGAAGAAACAAAGAAAAAATAGGTATAAAGAATAAAATGGTAATAAGTACCTTTTAATGATAACCTTAATTATAAATAGATCAAATGCTCCAATCAAAAGACATAGGGTAGCTGAATGGTAAGAAAAAGTTGGTGTGGCAATGCTTATATCTGACAAGACTTCAAAACAAAGGTCATAACAAGAGACAAAGTAAGGTCACTACATAATAGAAATGGGATTGATCTAATGAACATATGTGCACCCAACATAGGAGCACCTAAATACAGAAAGAAAATTTTGTTGAAAATCAAGGAAAAGATCAACAGTAATATAGTCATGGTAGGAGATTTTAATAACCTACTGTCATCAAAGCACAGAACTTCCAAACAAAAAAATCAACAAGGCAACAGCAACCTTAAATGGCACTCTGAACTGGATGGATTTAATTGATACAGAACATTTCATCCCAAAGCACAATATACATTACTCTCAAGTAACCAGCATGAAGGGTTAATTTCGCCCACAAAAAGACCAACAGCATTCAAGATGCAACTACAACAAAAGGATATACATAACCCACAATATTCCTGGAGCACGAAGTTCACGTTACCTGGAAGACTGTGCCACGGGGTGCAACAAGACACCTACATCACATAGCCACCATAACAAGTTTGGAAGTCTCAAGTGCACATGGAACATTCTCAAAGGCAGACCACATGTTAGGATACAAAACAAGTCTTAAATTCAAGAATACTGAAATCATCTCAAGGATCTTCACGAACCACATGGTATAAAAATAGAAATCAACTACAAATGATTGAGGTCCTCAGAGTTTTGTATGGGTTGTAGCTATCAATTTTTACTACATAAGAAATTAGAGCTAAGAAAAATTTAATATTTTAAAAGAACAGAAAGTTTATTATATGGCAACATAAACAGCATATTCTTGTAAAGATATTTTTGAAAGCAAAACCATTTGTAGGAAAGTAACAGTTATACATTTCCGCAAGTCTCTAAGTCTGGCTTCACAGAAGCTGTTGGATTCTCCCCCCTGTAGCTGGGTTGTTGCACTATTGCACATCCTGTGGCCTGCAGGAAACTCCGCTGTTCTGTACCATTCATCCTCCTCCATAACTTTACTTTAAAGTTAACTTCAAGTTAACTCCTGAAGGTGATAAAGTATCCACAATCATCAGGCATCCATCCCTAATGAAAACCATTAAGCCAAAACTAAAATCTAATAATTTTTTATGTGCAAAAAACTTAAATGTGAATCTGCAAAACCACCAATTATATTGCTTTCTTTTTAAAAAATATATTTTTATTTATTTCAGAGAGGAAGGGTAATGGAGAGATAGAAACATCAATGATGAGAATCACTGATTGGCTGCCTCCTGCATGCCCCTTACTGGGGATTGATCCCACAATCTGGGCTTATGCCCTGACCAGAAATTGAACCCTGACCTCCTGATTCACAGGCTGACGCTCAACCACTGAGCCGCACTGTCTGGGCACAAATTATACTGCTTTAAATCTTGGCATAACCTAGATGTTGAGAATAAATAGGTATCCCATTAGCAGATTTCCATTTCTCTTCTCAAAGGCACAAATGAATCCAGCAAAGGGGTCTTTCCTGGGCTCCAGTGCCCCACCTGTCACTGACAAGCGCTACAGCACGTGAAACCACCCGTCCCTGCAGACCCAATGACAGTCTGGAGCTCATTTCAGCTGCTCCTTCGGCCCCTTCAGGCTGGACTTCTGATTTCTTTTTTCTTTCTGACCCTGAATTCGAAAGAGCTTCTTCCTGAGGTCCTTCTGCCGCTTCAGTTTCTCTTCCTCCTCCTTCTGCTTCGCCTTGAAGTGTTCTTTATTGTGCAGATGCCGCTGCTCCTTGGCCTTCTTCATCTTCTGACTATGCACTGTACTCAGAGCATCCAGCAGCGCAAGGACCTGAAAGGACAAAGCCCAATGAGCATTGTGCGTTCTCACACTTACTGCGTGCCTGCCTTCTGAGGGCCACAGTATCAGCACTGACTACAAAACTGGGATCCACTCATGATACAAATGAACGCTAAGCTAGTGAAATTTATTCTGGATTAGGAAATTATAATTTGCATGAAAATATATGTAGGAGTCTATTTATTTAGCAAAATACTTTAATAATGACCTTCACCACAAGTGACTACCTTCATTAGTCACTCTTGGATACTATGTACAACCAATTAACACAGAGTGATTCGTCAGCTGTGTGCCAACTCTTCCCACCAAAATGCATGAGACAGAGCAGGGCTGAACAGAGGAGGGGAAATGGACTCTAGTTTTCCTCTAACTTCCAGTTCTTAGGGCCCTTATTCTTCCTGAGGAAAAGTGAGAATACAGTGGAAATGCCAAGTGTGTAACCGAAAGCAGTATTTTCACATCTAAGTACAACGTGCAGTAAGCCAGTCGTTAACAGTACCTTTCTTTCATGAGGCTCCCGGATGACGGCCGGTCTCCGCCTGTCCTTTGGTATCTTGCCTGCCTTTGCTTGGGTCTTAGGCTTGGTCTTAAAGGGCAGGGCCTTCTGTAAGGCTTTCGGAATGTGTAGTGAATTAAAATGTTTCTTTTGCCTCACAATCGGCTGAAAAACAAACAAAAAAACAAAGGCTGATATAAATTATGATCTACATGCATTTAAAACTTGCATAAAATCTTCTCGATGGATTGTTGAATTTTTCCACAAGATTGGTAACACCAGAATCTGCTGACAATCAGAAATAAGGATTCAATCATACATCAAACATGGACTGCCTCAAAAGACATGCATAACTCTAGGCAAAACAGAGAAATATACAGAATATTTGCAATTCTTCCAAGAATTGAAATGTGCCTACTTCTACAATATGGACGATGGGAATCTTCACAGAGCAGATAAGAAGATTCAAAGTCTCCTCAAATGGAAAATTCTGCCCTTATCTGGGAAGCACTGAGGTGTTTTTTCTAGCCGAACAAGAATAATCTTGCTGTTCATCTTTACTATGAGCCTCTCTGGGCCTCAGGACATAGTTCTTCCTCAGAGCCAGTGTCCCCACCCAATTCTCACTGAGAGGTTGAACTTTTTTTTTTTTAAATATATTTTATTGATTTTGTACAGAAAGGAAGGGAGAGAGATAGAGAGTTAGAAACATCGATGAGAGAGAGTCATCGATCAGCTGCCTCTTGCACACCCCCTACTGGGGATCTGCCCGCAACCAAGGTACATGCCCTTGACCGGAATCAAATCCGGGACCCTTCAGTCCCCAAGCCGACGCTCTATCCATAGAGCCAAACCGGTCCTGGCAGAGAGGTTGAACTTTGTTCTGTTTCTAATGGAAGGCCAGCTAGAAAACTGAGATTTAAACAACAAATGAAGGCAGTATAGACTCTACATTCAAATTTTAAGGTAATCACAATTCTATGCTTAAATTCAGATGACTAAATTTGTTAACTGTCTCAGAACTAGTTAGTAAGTAGAGAGTTTTGCCCTATATCTTTAAAAAATATATATATTAATTTCAGAAAGGAAGGGAGAGGGAGAAAGAGATAGGAACATTAATGATGAGAGAGAATCATTGATTGGTTGCCTCCTGTATGCCCCCCACTGGGGATCGATGCCACAATCCAGGCATGTGCCCTTGATTGGAATAGAACCTAGAACCCTTCAGTCTGCAGGCTGACCCTCTATCCACTGAGCCAAACCAGATAAGAGACCAGATCTTAAGAGAGAGAAAGAAAATACATTTCATGTATAGAGAAAGAGCCAGTGCCTGGCTGGGAGGAATGCCCTCAGTTGCCCTACATCTTTACCAAGGTCAACATCAACTATATAAACAGTATTTCTGCTATGTCCTTAAATTTATTATTAAAAATATCATCTATAATAATATTCAATATTCTGTTTTAAGAAACTAAAATACTTTAGAATGAAAGAAATAAGAGAAATCACCTTCTCAAAAAGAGTAAGCACCACAGGCTGGACAAGAGATGCCAGGAGCTGAAGTGCAGCATATTCTAAAAGACATGAATGTCGCCGAAACCGGTTTGGCTCAATGGATAGAGCGTCAGCTTGGGGACAGAAAGGTCCTGGGTTTGATTCCGGTTAAGGGCATGTACCTTGGTTGCGGGCATATCTCCAGTGGGGGCTGTGCAAGAGGCAGCTGATCGATGACTCTCTCTCATCGATGTTTCTAACTCTCTATCTCTCTCCCTTCCTCTCTGTACAATATCAATAAAATATATTTTAAAAAAAAAAAAAAGACATGAATGTCATACGGTTCAAAATCTTATGAGCTATTTTATAGAAAAAGTGATGACCAAGCGTGGCCGGTGTGGCTCAGATAGCTGAGTGTCAGCCTATGAACCAGGAGGTCATGGCATATGCCCGGTTGCAGGCTTGATCCCCAGTTGAGAACCTGCAAGAGGCAGCCAATCAGTGATTCTTTCTCATCAAAATCTTCTCCCTCCTTTTCTTTGAAATCAATAAAAACATATTTAAAAAATTTTTTTTAAAAAGATATGAAGAATAATGCCCGGGAACCTTCTGTCTCAGGCAGAGAGCAGACTGATACCTTGAACTACAATCTTATTACAAAACAATTAAATATCCTGCATTAAAACAACTCTTTCAAATGTATTGTTAACCTGCAAAGAAAATAATGAACGTTTTGAGACCAAAATCTACATGAAAATGAGAATCCAGACAGGTATAAGAACTTAAAATAAAAGAAGTACTGACGAAGCCAGACTGGCAAGGATATGGACCAACCAGAACTCTGGCAGCTGTTAGCTGGAGCCTCACTGGGTCTGACTCCAATACTATAGGCATCATACGCTGAAGCAGAACACATGCTGCACCATAATCTGGTGGCCCCACCCATGGTGACCTCGGCAACAAAAATGGGTGTTCCTACACACCAAGCAAGTCGTACGTATGTCCTCAGAAAGCAGTTATAATGGCCAAATAGTGGAATTAAAGTCCATCAGTAAATAAACTGACATCGTCATATGACAGAATTCTCCTAGATAATAACGACAAATGAATGTCTGCTATACAGAAGAACACGGGTGAATTTCATAATACTTCCGGAAGAAGCCAGGCCAAATATATGCTCTATTTTATAAAACTAAAAACAGGCAGACATAATGTACATGTGGGGGGTCAGAATCAGACAGTGAGTGCTCTGAGGCGGAGGAGGAGTGACTGGGAGAGGTCATGGAGGGTCTCAGTTCTGCTGTAATGTATTGCTTCACCCAGGTGATGGCAAGCTGAGTGTGTGAAATCACTGAGTTATACACTTCTGATCTGTGTACTTTTCTGTATGTATGTGAATATCTCGATAAAAACTTTCCCCTAAACCCACATTGCTTCAATAAGAACTAGCACATTATTTTTAGAAGTAATAGTGTATATGGTGGAAGAACAGTCCAAAAGAATAGACAATGAAAAGTTTTAGGTCTATTTTCCAAATCACAGAAGCAATTATTACCGCTGTGCAGTTCTTCTACAATAGTCTAGGAACATACAGCACATTCATTCAAATGTAATGTTAGACTCTCTACTTGAAAATTTAAAGCACAGGAAATGTTACATACAAAGCATCTGGACAACCCATCTACAGAGCACATGTATGACGGTACCTTATACAGAGAATCCTTGTTGGGCTTCAGTTTGACACGATGGGCGAGCCGGAGTTGACCAGTTGTCCGCATTCCTGACCAGGTATCTTTCTCACCAACTGGTTTCAACAAAGATGTTACTGGGTTATAGAAGGCTGGAATGGAGACAGGATACCAAGTTCTCATGAAGACAATATCTGGAAAGAGAGGACATTTACTTTAACATTTTCAGAAGAAGGTTCATATCCTTATGAGTAACAAAGAACAAAACATTCATCCCAAACTTCTCACGCTGGTTGCACAGAATTTGAAGACAGATTTTTACCAAGTGAATTAATCTTGAATATCACAGAACTTTTACCGGTGTGAACCACATGACTTCAGATACAGCGTGACTGGGCACGCTGCAAAGATGCTCCAACTAGGAGAGTTGGAGCTGATCCCAGCTTTCTAAGACCTGAACTGCAGCGTCTAACCCACACGAGACGGAAATCAATAGAAAGGCATTTACCGCTCATCAGCAACTTGTCCTCAAAGGTGGCCCGGAAAGCGCCTTCGGGAGCTCGGAGCGCTTTCTTGATCTGCCCCCTTATTCCACTGACAGTGCGAATCACAGCACCTTCAAATTTGGCCACTTCTAAGGCAGAATTAAACATTCCCTACAGGTACACATATATAAAAAATACATACACACAAAATCAGATACTTTACTTCTTAGTTCATAACTACATCCTTGGTTATAAAACATAGAACTCATTGAAGGATGATAAAGGTAATAATCAAACTATTTCCCCCCTGAAGTGGAATTACTAGATTAAAAAGAATACAACTGCTTTATTTTCCCCAAAATAATATTAAGACTCTATTGTGGGCTCATTCATTATCATGCTTATCACTGATAACGAATAGAAGTTATCTTGTTAGTCTGAACTAGCCTGGACAGCCTCTGTTGTCTAGCTCATTTCCTATTACTTACTTAGGTGCACACACTCAGCAAATAAAGAGCTAGATAAGTGCTATATTATAAGAACATTTTATAATCATCTTAGCTCTGTTAGTGGAAGCACCCCCTCAATGAAAATTTGAATGTCATTCAAACCACCCTCCAATGTTATATCACGTGAGTATCCATCTCTTATACCCTTGTCGACAAATTAAGAACGGCTTTGTCTATTTTTCTACTGATCTGTCTGATAAGTCTATGATTTTAATTTTAACACAAACCAAAAAGGCAGGAAAGAAAGCCCAATGAAAGATTACACATATTAGCTTTATGACAGTCTCATTGGAAGTAATAGCCTCAATTACTAAATATCTCTATTGTACTTCACCTTAGCATTGCTGAGCATGTTTAAGCAACACAGAAACCAACAGAAAAAAGTACACTAAAAATACCAAAGACCAAGTTAATTTAAATTCCTTTTCTGAAAACATTAGACCTACATTTTAGAAGTATTTCACTGATCCTTTAATAATACAAGGAGGAGGCAAAAGTAGATTGTTATAATACAAATAAATAATATAATAATACAATAAACTGTACATTCACAACTGTAAACCTACTTTTGCCCATCCCTATAATATACGTTTATAAATATGTAAATATACAGACCTTAATGAATGAAGTATTCTTGAAAATTTTATATGGAAAACCAGTTAACTTTAATTTCTTCACAATTTTTATGGATTTATCCAAATCAAGAACAATTCCTGTGGCAGCTATCCGGAAATCAGGCTAAAAATGAAACCCCCAAAATTAGAATACAGGAATAATATCAGCAAGAGAACAACTACAATTCTCTGTGATACAGTAAATTAGCAAAGTGCACTTCCCTTACAATGAGCTAAGAAAAAAAGAATTTCTGAACATGCAAAACAGTATTTTAACAAAAGCAACCTGAAACTATAATGAACATAAGGCAAACTAATGTTGATGTCTTCAGTATTTTCCTGAATGAGGGTGATTTCTTAGTGACATAGTTTCACAACAAAGACTTATCTGAGATAAAAAGGAACATGGAAGTTTGGTTATAATGTTTAAGAAATTAAATTTCAGACCTCAGGGTGCATTCCATCTGTTCACTATTCTGTTTTCTTTTCTGATAAATGGGGCCAATAAAACCCACTTTGATCGATCACATGGAGTTGGTGTGAACATATTTTTCTAACCCAACATTACAGGGTGTAGCCTTATGTCTAGCTAGTATCTGACATATCCCCAAAACCTAGTATAGTACTTAGCACATGGTGAATACTGCTTACATATTTTTAGAAAACCACGCCCAAAAAGTGCATAAAAATATAAAATGTCCTCAGTACCATTACAATTCTTCTACCTCCCTCTTCTTTACTCTCACAATCTACTTAAAAAGATGCAGGAAGATTAAAAACAAACAAATTTATTATACACACTAAAAATGAGCAATTTTCCACTTAAATTATCATGCACACATTCCATATTTAAGATAGATCTCAAACACTATATATAAAATAAAACACCCGAGATATTTACTGTTGTGCCGTCGACAAACTGTACTGCCAAGAATCCAGTTCCTTGTGGAGTAATAGGACCTTGAATAAAACAGTAAAAAATATATAGTGAACCACAAAATTTAGAATCTTTTTACATGCATATATATTCTGATCCAAAAGAAAGAGAATTGGGATTTCATAAAATGAAAACTATAATGATAAAGCTTACATGTTTAAATTAACCTAAAGGCCAATTATTCTAATCACATTTTACCCCAAAAGGCTGCTCCACAATGCATGTGCTGAGGGGTGTATTTTAGAAGCCTTTGCCTTCCATTGTGGTCTTCGATATAATACAGTGGGATGGTCTGAAACCTCCTCCACCCCACAGAAAAAATGATTGGGTCTCGGGACTTGAGAATTTTCTTATACCAACGATGTTTCTTCAGACGCATCTGAGGGGAGAAGAGATTTCAGTAGATTATTCAGTCAAAATATGTCCCAAAAAAACTCACGATCATATCACACACAAAGGGTACCTACCTGTACATATCCAACACTGCCCTCACTATTGCCCAAACCACCCAAAATAATTGGGTAATGAGGGTCAAAGTTAAGAACGAATTCACAGGGGACATTCTCTATCTCAATTCGGACATACATCCCAGGTCGAAAACCCTCATATTGAACTCTGGCTTCATCATCTTGGTCTTCAAATTCTGCTCGGTTAAGCTGTATAAGAGAGGAGGGTACAACGCAGTAAGAAACCCACAATACTATCATCTTCATAAATGTAATTAATATATAAAAAATGAGCTATTTCAAAACAAACAATCTATAAACAGATTTAGACTTTATCCTAATTAAAAATAGCATATATTCTATCTTCAGTTTGTTCAGGATATGTCCCAATAATTTTCTTCTCTGCTGTTCAAACTTATCGCAAACGACAGCAACTCAAAAAGGAGCCGTAATGGTGATCAGCAAACACCCTCAATGTTCCCAGAACACACTTTCTCTTTTATTCTCCAAATAATTAGTTCACACTTATTCTCTTTTCTTCAGTCACCCAATATCTAACCGCTCACTCTCATTCTTAGCTGCTGTTTCCTAATTCACTCAAAAGTTAAGCATCTTCTACACTCAACCTCTACCAGGGTTTATACCCATGTCTAACCTTTCATTATAGGTCTACACTGTTCAATATGGTAGCCACAGATGGCTTTTCAAATTGAAATTATTGAAATTAAATTAAAAAAATTTAAATTCAGTTCCTTGGTCACATTTCAAGTGGCCAGTATCAATATGTGGCTAGTGGCTACAATACAGTACAGCACAGAGTTCTACTGGGTGGCTATATATTATACTAGAGGCCCAGTGCATGAAATTTGTGCACAGGTGGGTTCCTAGGTCAGTGATCAGGGTGGATCAGGTTCCCTGCCTCCTCTTTCTCTCGCCACCCATGTCCACTGCCATCCACCCCCAGTTCCCTGTCCCAGCCTGGGGCCTGGCCCCAAACAGGTGATCAGGACCTGTGGGGGTGCAGGGCGGCCTGGGAGGTGGCCTGCTGGCCTGGGGGAGGGGACCAGGAGGTTGGCACGATTGGGTGATATCTATGTATAGATACTGATCTGTTCAATTTCACTTATACACTAGGAATCATCCACTCCTGGACTTCATTCCAATATCTTACCTATTATTTCTCTCATCTTAAAATTTCCCTTTGACTCCACAAACTAGATTCCCATTTTTCTGCTTCTTTTGGAAGAAAACTGGCACAGAAGTTTTCTATAGTTGCAGTCTCCACTTCCTCCTCTCCCATTCCCTTAAATTCCCTAAAACCGGACTTTAACCCACACTTGATAAAAATGTTTGCAATCACATAAAGGCCTCAACATTCCTAATCTAGTGGTCCATTTTGTCTTAATCATAGTTAACACATCAGCAAGATTTGAAATAATGTCTCATTTCCTTCTGTAGTAGCTTCCATCATGCCTGGTATTCCCCTAGATTTCTTAGGTCTCCTGAGCACGGCTCTATCTCCACTGCTGCTCTTCCTCTGCCAGCCTTACAATGGGACACCCAGTGTCGGTACTGGTCCTCTCCTCTCCTCTCTACTCTCACTCCCTCGTCATCCCATCCATCTCATGGCTGTAAGCAGCATCCAGCTCTAAGTCCCTGGCCCCAACCCCTCTCAGCTTGACACTTTCCTTGTCTGAAAGAAAACCCAAACCTAACATCTTTACTTTATCTCCCCAGACAAACCTATACCAACTAAAGCTTTTCTATCTTACTTATGAAAACTCAGTTCTTCCAGTGAGTCATCCTTATTTTCCCTCCACCCCCGAATTTCACATACAGGAAATCATATTGGTCTACTTTTCAAACAAAGTATACTCAGAATTTGATTTTCTTTCACCTCCACCACCGCACACCTCACCATCCCACAGTGTGAGTTACTTTAATCTTAACAAACTCTTGCCAGAGCAACCCTCTGGTCACACACATGTATCCTCTGCTCAAATGGGCCCCATTTCACTGAGTAACTCAGTCAAGACCTTTACAATGGCCCATGAGGTTCTAGGTGAGTTAAACTGTAAATGCCTGAAGCAAAGCCTTCAGAACTAACTTTATATTTCTTAGTCATGGTCTGTATAAGGTCAGTAGACTGGAGACACTATGTTAATGACGAACCAGCAGATCCTTTTGACTAGATGAAGGTCTAGGTTGATCACATTTTCACAAATGATATACTAACTGGCATAAGGTACAGTGTGTTCCAGTTTAGACAGACTCCTGTGCCCACTTGTCAAAGCACTCGCCATCAACTGCGCACACATCTTTGTGTCTTTCAGAGTGAGATCAGCATCCCAGGCAGGAGGGCTAGACTATCTCCCTTTTAGCATCCCACATGCCCTCTTTGTCTCCATGTCTGACCTTAACTCAAAATACTCCTGAACTCTGACCGCGGCGAGTTTCAGGCAACCCTTCCTGAAGACACTGGTGTGTGCATCCACCACACAGGCCCAGAATCACCTGTCCATTCAAATGATTTTGTTATGGTTCTAGGGAGCAGTAATATGAATGCTAAGGCAGTGCTGGCATTTAAATAAACACTCTGCCTCAAATAACTACACAGTGAGAGCCCCAAAAGTGGCGGCAAGTGTCTCAGCCATTTCTGTTTCCTCACACTTAATTCTTGGGACAAAATAGGAACTGGTATCTTCTGATTTCTTGCAGAAACAGAGGACTGCATAAATAAACATGAATGCACACACTCATCTTCACCTCAACCTTGGAGTCCAAACGAGAAGGCACAGAGGTAGATCAGGGAGCAGAGAGCTAAAGGAGTTAAGGATTCACAACACTGTATTACAGCCCTGAAATGAGGCTGATAGGGTCTGAGTTTTCTTACCTGTGCTTGTCTATGCATTTCTCCTTTAAGATCATCAAAGTACGTGCTTTCTCCTTCATCATACTCTGCATCAAACATCTCCTTCAATTTTCTCTTCTTATCCAAATGCTTTTTCTTGGCACTTTCCTCTGCAGAGGAGTCAATTTCTTCCTTAATTTCTTCCTCTACATCTTCAGTCTTAAATTTCCAGAGAGAAAATTTTTTAAAAGTTTGTGAAAATATTTTCTTTAGCTTTAAAGCAGGCTTAAAAAGTTGATTTGCCAAAATCTAGGTTATGATCATCATGAAACAAAACACGGCCTTGAGCTCTAAATAACATGTATTGCTACAAGAGACATTTAGATCTGCATTACAATGAACTGCAATTCCTTAGTCTGTCTGGGAATGCCATATGTGAATAAAATAGCAGCAAGTGTCCCCACCCGGATACTGTTATAAAAAAATCTTAGGGAAAACAGAGAATTGGTTTTTCTAAATGGCCTTTTTTTGGAGGCTTAGATATGAATATTTTCTTCTTTTTCTCTTTCTATTGAATTCATTGGAGTGACATTGATTAATGAAATTATGTAAGTTCTAAGTGTACACTTCTATAATACAAATTCTGTATAAATTTTGTATATTGTATTATGTGTTCACCAACCCAAGTCAACTCTCGATCACCATTTATTTCCCCTATTCCTTCTTCTACCTACCCCCACCTGCTCAACACACCCTCACACCCCTGACCCCTTCCCTCTGGTAAATACCATACCATTGTCTGTGTCCATGAGGTTTGCTTTTTTTTTTAATCCCTTCACCTTTTTCACCCAGCCCCTGAATCCCCTCCCCTTTGACAGCTGTCAGTGTATTCTTTATCTATGAGTCTGCTTCTATTGTTTATTTTGTACATTAGATTCCATATGTGATTTAAGAACAGGAGAATGATGGCAAAAATAATGGTGGAGAGGAAGACAGTGACCTACGAGCTGAAACTTTCAATGACTGAAGAATCATAACATCAAGAAGAGGTAATAGGTGTCACTCCAAAAATCAAGAATAACAAGTAGCCCAGTCTCAGTGTAGCTCAGTGGTTGGGCATCAACCCGTGAACCAGGTCAAGGTTCAATTCCTGGTCAGGGCATACAGCCAGGTTGCAGGCTCGATCCCCAGTAGGGGGCATGCAGGAGGCAGCTGATTTTTTATTCTCTTCCATCACTGATGTTTCTTTTATTTTGTTGTTAATCCTCACCAGAGGGTATTTTTCCATTGATTTTTAGAGATTGGGAGGAGAGGAGGAGGGAGACACACAGAGAGAAACATTGATGTGAGAAAGACACATTGATTGGTTGCCTCCTGAAGGCCACCCAATCTAGGCCCGGGATCTAGCCTACAACCAAACTATGTGACCTTGACCAGAATCAAACCCGGGACCCTTCAGTCCAGGGGCCGATGCTCTAACCATTGAGCAAAATCAGTTAAGGCTCACTATTGATATTTCTCTCTCTCTCTCTCCCTCTCCCTTCTTTTCTCTGAAAATCAATAAAGACATTTCATATACAGAAAAAGAAAGAATAACAAGTAAACCAATAACCTTTGATGAGCTCCCACCCTCCATGTTTTCAGGAAGGAATCCATCCGGTCTCTAATCTACACGGACAACAAGATTAGAATGTGTCAAATAGGCCTATCTCAGAATATACTGACCCGTTACAGGACCAGTGGCTGACAGCGGCCTGGCGAAGTCATACCTGAGTGTCCGGGCCTGATGCTCCCTTGTGCACGTCCCCTGTTTCCAAGTCTTCAAAGTCACCATAGAGCTCCTCTGGGAAAAGAACATCCACATGACTCACCTCTGAAGAGGGTGCACATGACACTCTAGCACTACCAGCCCCAGGGGGACAGTGTGTTCTGCACCCAAACTTTACTGTTACTATTCCTATCACTATGCACCCCAGAAGAAGGCAGGACCGTTAGACCTTATTACACCACATGTTCAGTTTAAGTAAACAAGCCCAATCCACATTTCCATACTTTCCTTCAATACCCCACACAACCAAGAGCTTTTTCCAGTAGAGGTAATTGACACTGCAGCAGAGATGTACACAGGCGGCATGAGTGGCCCTGCAGATGAGATCCTCAAAAATAAAAAATTTCAAGTGACTTGAAAAGCCATGGCTTAGATAACAAGCACATGTGAGAAAGAATCTCACCAATAGCTGAACACAATGGTGACAAACCAAGGGAAAAATCTTAGATTACAAAAGAGTAGTACCTAAAACAGTGCTGAGCCCACATGAAGAGCCCATTCATTCATTCAGGTGTTTAATTATGAATATTACCCTTAAAAGAAATAGACAAGTTAAAAGTCCTCTGGGAGGCAACTTCAGAAGGTATTAAAACATCCAACAGCCGAAACCGGTTTGGCTCAATGGATAGAGCGTCGGCTTGGGGACTGAAAGGTCCCGGGTTCGATTCCGGTCAAGGGCATGTACCTTGGTTGTGGGCATATCCCCAGTAGGGGGTGTGCAAGAGGCAGCTGATCGATGACTCTCTCTCATCGATGTTTCTAACTCTCTATCTCTCTCCCTTCCTCTCTGTACAAAATCAATAAAATGTTTAAAATTAAAAAAAAAGAAAATAATTAAAACATCGTACATAATAAAAGAGTAATATGCAAACTGACCCTAAGGGAAGAACGACTGGGAATGATCCACTATGATGCCCACTGACCACCAGGGGCAGATGCTGAATGCAGGAACTGCCCCCTGGTGGTCAGTGGCTCCGCTCAGCCACAAGCTGAGCTAATGGCTGCAAGCACAATGGTGGTCTCCTGCCTCCTCTGCAGTGCTAAGGATGTCTGACTGCGGCTTAGACCCGCTCCCTGAGGGAATGGGCCTAAGCTGGCAGGTGGACATCCCCTGAGGGGTCTGGGACTGCGAGAGGGCTCAGGCTGGGCTGAGGACCACCCCCTCCAGTGTACAAATTTCTGTGCACTGGGCCTCTAGTTTTCACATAAGAAAGAGCCAAAGAACCAAAGAGCCAAAGAAAATATAAGAGATGGGAATATTCTATTGTAATAAAAAACAAAAAACAGGATATTTAGAAATAAAAAATGTACAAGATCTTTAATAAAGGCTTTACTTTGTTACCAAAGGGCACAAGGAATAACATTAGCTAACACTTTCAGGTGTTTTACATTCCAGACACCGCTCTAAGTACTTTACAGTCTTAACTACATTTTTTTAACTTGACCCAGTGAAGAAGGTATTACTGATATTATCTACTGAACAAATAAAGAGTACATGTTTTTGGGAAGGAAGACTCAATATCATTAAGATGCCAATTCTCCCTTCAACACAATTACAATACAAATAGCCACCAAGAATTTCTAGGCTGGAAAAAAATGAGTATACATGTTTCTTTTTTCTTCTCAGCTATCAATAATAATAAAAATTTAACCCTTTGCACTCTGAACCATTCTGGACATTGGCTACCAGCTACTCGACGCTACTTTGCGGAAACATGCGTTGAAATAACTCAATTCCCCGTAATCACTAATAAACTGCAATGTCCCCTGAGAGGGGACAGCGGAGTGCAAAGGGTTAATATGCTAATTAGACCAGACGTCCTTCTGGATGAAGTTACGGCTGCAAGGGAAGCCCGGGTCCCGGGTGTCAGAGGGAAGCCGGGCCGGCAGCCAGGGGAAGGAAGGCCTACTCTTACATGAATTTTGTGCCCCAGGCCTGTAGTGTATAAACAACCAACTACAGAAATAATAACTGAGTACAAACAATCGAAAACCTCAGGGAAAAAAACTGGAGAAACAAATGGAAATTATAGAACCAAAAAATACAATTAACAGAAAAGAAAAGAGCCCAGCCAGTGTGGCTCAGTGGTTGAGAGCTTGAACCAAGAGGTCACGGTTCGATTCCCCATCAGAAAGTATGCCTGGGTTGCTGAATTAATAATCAATGATTCTCTTATCATTGATGTTTTGCGCGCGCTCTCTCTCTCTCAATCAATCAATCAATAAAAAATATATATATTTTAAAATATATTTTATTGATTTTACACAGAGAGGAATTGAGAGGGACAGAGAGCTAGAAACGTCGATGAGAGAGAAACATCAACCAGCTGCCTCTTGCACAACCCCCACTGGGGATGTGCCCGCAACCAAGGTACATGCCCTTGACCGGAATCGAACCCGGGACCTTTCAGTCCGCAGGCCGACCCTCTATCCACTGAGCCAAAGCGGTCCCGGCCAATAAAAAATATTTTAAAAAATAAACAAAAATTTTTAATTAAAAAAAAAGGATACATCCCTTTACTTACCATCTTCTGCTAAGATCTTGGCAGCATCTTTATCCTCTTCCCACTTCCCAGTCACAAAGCAATCTCTGATACTGTCCATCACCTTCACAGAAACATCAGCACTTATTAGATAGGGAAAGGCCTATTACCCACTGACCTAATAAACAAACAGACATTTACTAATTCAACAGATTTTCAAAGTTTACTAGTGTTCTTAAGGCAATGCAATTAAACAGCATTTTTAACTTACTATTTGCTACTCCAGACTTATTGTGGTTGTTTGGCTTTCAACTGAATCATAATTTTGGTTATGTCATGTTTTTCATACACAACCTAATTCTCAAAAAGTAGCCTTGAGGCTAGCATGATTACAATGCATGCAAAAGCAAGTCTATTCTTTTACTCATTCCTTCATGCCTACACTCACTCACTAAACATTTACGAACACATCTATTTTATGCCAACAAGTTCTGTAGGCAAGTTGTTCCCAGATGATCCTTATTTCATTAAGCTTAATAATTGACTTAGAGGAACAATAGACCAAACAAATAAAATAAAAAAATTAGAACCTCCATGAAAAACACACAACTGACTAGGAACAGAAGGAAATGTCTTCAAAACAATAAAGGACACCCATGAAAAACTCACCACTAGCATCATATTTAATGACGAAAGACTGAGAGCTTCCATCATCAGGAATAAAATCAGGAATAGGAAAGTCTATCTGCTCTCACTTCTATTCAACACTGTACTAGGCGTGCTAGCCACAGCAATTAAGCAATAAACTGACATAAAAGGCATCCAGTTTAGAAAGGAAAACTGTCTCTATTCACAGGTGATATAATCTGGTTTACAAAAAATCCTAGGGAATCCAGTGAAAAACTATCGGAACTAATCAATCAAAGTTGTAAAATACTAGATTAATATAGAACAATAAATTACTTTTCTCTATATTAGGAATAAAAAATCCAAAAATGATAAGAAAACAGTACCTTTTATAATAGCATCAAAAAGAATAAAATGCTGCGTATACATTCAACAAAAGTGCAAAGCTTATACTCTGATAACTACAAAACATTCTTGCAAGATATTTAAGATCCAAATAAATGGAAAGACATCCCATGTTAATGGATCAGAAAACTTAATATTGCTAAGATAGAAACACTTTCTAAAGTATAGATTCAGTGCAATCCCTATCAGAATCCCAGCTGGTTCTTTGTAGAAATGGAAAAGCTGATCTTAAAATACAGAAAACCCAAGAGATCCAGAATAGATCAAACAACTTAAAAAGAAAACAAAGCTGGAAGATTCACACTTTTCAGTTTCAAAACTTAACCATGAAAGGACGGTAATCAAAACAGGATTGTGCTGGCACAAGGAATGACATAGATCAATGAAATACAATTAAGAGCCCATATATAAGCCCACATATCTATGGTCAAGTGATTTATTTTGCCCAGGGTGCCAAGACAAGGCAATGGGAAAGAAATAGTCTTTTCAACAAATAGTATGAGGACAACTGATTTCCATATGCAAAAGAATAAGTCATATTCATCTCACACCAAGTACAAAAATTAAATAAAACTGAAAATTTAGTTTTTCTGTCCCACTAGACATATAAAGTGCTCAATAGCCACACTGGACAGTTCATATATAACTTATTTCCATCATCACAGAGTTCTATTGCTATTTCTCTGTACCACTCTATAGGAAACACAGAGGACCAAGGAGCCAGATAAACTGCACACAGGGTTACAATGGAATTCATAAAGTCCATAATATGAGAAACTACACACCAAATACTTGGTTTCTTAAACAAATTAAATGGGAGGCGAGGGAAAGATGGGCGGAGAAAAGGAAAGTATATTTAAAGTTTTAAAAAGCACAGTGAGTAGCTAGTCGGGGTCAATAGGGGAATAAGGGGGACATATGTAATACTTTTAACAATAAAGATTTTTTTTAAAAAGGCACAGTGAAAAACAACCCCCCAAAAACCTGGTGAAAGAAACTATGGTGCTTATGATGCAAACTTGGAGGACGAAATGAAGGAGATGATTACCACAGAGTCATGTTCCTTCTGCAAGGGAGGGAAGGACCATGGCTAGGATGGGCACACGGTGGTCACAAGAGTCCTTACCTGGTACCCATTCATTAAGTTAACAACTATTTTATGTGGGCTTCTAAAACCTGTATTAAATTTTACCATAAAAAATGGTTATGGTTAATACACTTCATCAAGTACATAAATGCTATTCAGTAAATTACAATAGCCAATGTGATAATAAATGACTGGAGCACTCTGAGGAGTGACATTTTATGATCAAAAGTAGCCAGCTTGGGAAGAACATTCCAGAAGAGAAAACAGAGGGGAGTAAGCCTAGCAAGTCTGAGAACTGAATGAATTCCAGTGTAATCAGAGAGTGGTGAATAAGAAAGAAAATTTACCAACAGCGTAATACATTTATGTGTTTGTAAACAGCAGAAATTGCAATTGCTAAGGGACACTAGTGCATTCAAATTATAAAACAAAATATTTTAAATGTATAAAATTTATGTGCAATGCTTCAAATACTATCCATACTAAAAGCTGAGCATTTTCCTTTTCTCCATAACACAGGCACATGGTCTAAAAGTTAGACTCTAATCAAACTCAGAACATTTTACTGTTTAGGATGCATGAAATACACTCCAACATCTGGGAAAATATCCTGTTATCTTATAAAGTAACAGGTAGGCAACATTAAAATCACATGATCTTCTTTTAGAACAATTTTCTCATAAATTATTATTCACATTTTCTACGTATTATTCACATTCGGTCTTACCTCCTCTAAATCCCAATCATGGGGCACCTCCAAGTGAAATCGGGAGCAGTCCAAAGAGTCAGCCTTGTACTTACACTCTCGGGCAGGCTGGCTGACACGAAACAACCCTCCAAGCTCCTCCCCGGCCTCATCTTCTTCTTCATTGTCCTCTGTCACTAACGAGACCACCAAGATGGAAAAGGGAGAACAAGTCAGCACGCAAGAGGACTTGGGGCTGAGGGTCCCTGTTTGTGGCAGGAACGGTGGCGCCCCTAAGCACATTGAGTCAGAGCGAAGCCAGGGAACTGCTGCTTATCGTGCCTGGAAGACTTCTATCTCCCTGCAGGCAGCAGCAGAGAGTCCATTGAGGAGGGAGAGTAACGGGGGTTGGAGCAGGGAAGGGATTTACAGGCAGAACGTCCAGTTATCACAGTTTATCTGGAGGAATGCTAAGTCCCTAGTCACTAAAAGAACTTAAGCAAAAGCTGACTGGAAGCCAGTCCACAGCCACCTCCTGATTCGATGCTCCTAGCTCACATATACACTTTTGGCCTTGTTCTAATCACGTACTAACTAGGGACCACAATGTAAAGTTCAGCACTTTCTGTTTTCTTGGTACTAAATTCTATCATATAAGAAATTCTCATAGAAGACTTTGTATAGAGACAGAATGACACAATGAAGACTATTCTCATCAAAAGTTTTATGGCAAACCCAGAAAACTATTTCATAGGACCAATTTATGGTACTCATAAACTGAAGATTAAAAACATCTGACAAATGCAAACTATGACAGCAAGAAATACCGTATAGATATCACAAGTACCACTCAAACCTCCAACCAATTTCCTCACTGCCTTTCCAGAAATAGTCTAAGGAACAACGATGCTTCCAGATATGAACCAGAGCTTTTACCTGTCCCATAAATCAGCTTTTGGAGATTTGGCGTTGCTTGTTGCTGCCTCAGGAAGGCCTCAGCTGCCTTCCGGGAAAGGTCTTCCTTCCATTTGAGGGCACCTGGAAGGACCAATGCAACATCAATAAGGCTGTTTATCTGTTGTCTCTACTTCAAGCTCACTGCTCATTCACCCTGAAATCCTTTTTTGAAGTATAATATTTGAAGTTAAGAAATATCCAAAACAGCAGACTCCCATTTTATTTGTAAAACTAGAAGCCCAATGCACGAAATTCATGCAACAGTAGGCCTTCCTTCCCCTGGCTGCTGGCACTGGCTTCCCTCCGGCACCCGGGACCCGGGCTTCCCTCACAGCCCCCGGCTGCATCCAGAGGTCGTCTGGGTTGATTAGCATACTATGCTTCTATTATTATAGAAGACAGTCAGTGCCAAGTTTAAAAGGGCAGTTAAATTAAATTTAGGCATACCTGAAGTTTCTGTGGAATAATTACTTGCTTCCTTGTACTCTTCCTCCTCTTTGAGTAAGTCTTCTATATCACTGGTCTCATCAATTAAGCTCTCTGACGCCCGTTTCTGACCACTGACCGCTTGAGATGGCTTTGGAAACTTCTTCCTAACAAGCGCTTCGTTTTCTGAGTCCTTTTCCTCTGTGCTGAGAGAGGAGCTTCCTTCAGATTCATCTTCAGAGGCAAATGCCTCTTCAGCTGTGCAATGACCGGAATCTGAAGTAGTGAGGGCTGCTTTTTTCATTGTCTTCTCCAGATTCAAATGGTCACTCAGCCCATTACTGTGTAAAAGACCTGCTTTACTGCCTTTTCCTATAGTCTTAGGTTCTAAATTATCCCTCTCTTCTGCATCGGAGCCCTCTTCTTCACTGCTTTCATCAGCTTCCTCTTCTTCTCCTTCATCCCCTGAACTCCTCTCCAGGTCATCATCACTGTCAGCAAATGCTGGCAAGTCCATCTCACTGTCTTCTTCCATCTCAAGTCTCTGCCGTTTGGCACCTTTGTCAGCCATGTACACTTTACCGGTCACTTCAGCATCTTCTTCCTCTTCTGTTTCATCACTAGAGCTATTTTCCATCCTGTCACCTTCAGGCATTTCTTCATCGTCTTCAGGATCACTATCCCCAGACTCATCTTCCTCATCTCCAAAAATGGCTTTTCGACGTACTCGACCAGTTTTTAAATCCACCTGCTTTTCCTCTTTTGGCATCCACAGCCTGTATTAACAAGTAAAGCAAAATAATTCAACATGTAAAACAATCTGCTAATCTAGAAATGGCAAGTCAATAAATACACAAAGCAGAAAATACTGTCAAGGGACGGTTTTAAGTGACATAGCACAGAAAGGAATGATTTAATAAATACTAAAATAGTAAGCAAACTCATACACAGTTCCCTAACACCTTAAAAAAAAAAAAAAAAAAAAAAAAAGACAAATTTTAGGGAAAAACTGTTCAAAATGGAAGCGAGTACTTAATAAATCTTTTAGAAGACCAACCACTCCAAGCTTTCACCAGATGAGCTTAGGAAATGGCTAGCTACAGGTCCCAGGCAGGGAAGTACAAAGTGGCCGGGCACACCCTGTGTGTCAGCAGCCAGGAAGTGCTCAAAGAGCAAGAGAAATGTGCCAAAATGACACGAGACAGACTGAAAGGACAACAGAGGCACAGAAAGAATAATGATAATAACAGGGTAATAACAAATGAAATTAAAAAAAAAAAGTCCTTTTTTTTTTTTAAAGCAGTAGAAATGAAAGCTCCTTGTTAAAGCATGCCAGCTAACAAATTAAGAATATTGCCATTTTGCCCTGGCCGAGTGGCTTGGTTGATTGGGGCATCATCCCATATACCAAAAGGTTGCAGGTTTGATTCCTGATGGGGAGGCAACTGATAGATTTTTTTGCATATCAATGTCTCTTTGTCTTTCACTCTCTCCTTCTCTCTCTCAATGAAAAAATATCTCAGATGAGGATTTTAAAAAAGAAAAAGAAAAAATATTGCCATTTTGAAACCACCAATGCAATACTTGATAAAGAATCATCATCAACATGCTAAACCCAGCCCTGGCTGGTGTGGCTCACTGGGGTGTCACCCATGCACTGGAAGGCTGCCAGTTCAATTCCCAGTCTGGGCACATGCGGGGGCTGCAGGGTCGATCCCCAGTTGGGGCTGGGCAGAAGGCAGCCAATCGATGTTTTTTTTCCTCTCTCTCTCACGCTCCCTTCCTCTCTCCCTAAAAATCAATTTTAAAAAATCTTAAAAAACCACACAAAATTCACAAAATAAAAGCTTATAAAGCTATTTAATGTAGCTTATATAAAATTGTGAAAAAAATATTAAAAATTGTACTAAGATAAATTGTCTAAGTTAGATATACCAGTGTTTTTCAACCTTTTTTGGGCAAAGGCACACTTGTTTCATGAAAAAAATCACGAGGCACACCACCATTAGAAAATGTTAAAAAATTTAACTCTGTGCCTATATTGACTATATATAAAGTAATTCTCTTGAATAGGAATCAAATAAACACAAAGAAAGTATTTTATAATTACTTTATTATGAAATATTAAGTAAACAAAATAGTGAAAAATTATAAAATTCTTGTCTTGTCTGCACCTACGGCACACCAGGCAACATCTCGCGGCACACTAGTGTGCCGCGGAACAGCGGTTGAAAAACGCTGAGATATACCAATAACAGTGATGATTATATAAAAAGACTTCAGAAAAAAGAAATGCTCACAATATACACAGAAATTTTATACAATCATGACTGTAACTACGTTAGAGTGTCCATGTAGACAAGGATGACTAGAATACTTAAAAATGAAAATGGCTAATAACATTGACTGTAACAGGGATCTTTAATACTTGTTTTCTGCATCATGCTAGTTTATGTACAGTATTGCATTTAATAATCATAACTCCTATGAGATGATAAAATTGAGGCTTAGAGATGCTTTTCCCAAATAGAAGAACTATTGCACTTAACTTAGCTAGCTATACCATCTGCTAGCTAAGAGGCAGATAACATTTTTTTTCCCCATTTGTATTTATAACTAGAGGCCTGATGCACAAAATTCATGCAAGGGGCTTGGCCCTCGCAGCTACAGCGCCTTGTCTCAGACCTCACAACCCTGCAACACAGGCTTTGTCCAGAAGGTCATTCGGCTGTCTGGTCTAATTAGCATAGTATGCTTTTATTATAGACTAGAGGCCCAGTGCACAAAATTTGTGCATGGGGGACATGGGAAGGGCGGTTGGTTGGTGTCCCTAGGCCCAGCCTGCACCCTCTTTCAATCCGGGACCCTTGGGGGATGTCCAACTGCTGGTTTAGGCCCGATCCCTGTGGTCCTAAACTGACAATCAGACATCCCTTTCCCAATCCGAGACAGCTGGCTCCTAACTGCTCGCCTGCCTGCCTGATCGCCCCTAACCGCTTCTGCTCAGCCCCCGCCACCGCAGCTTGGTCCAGGACATCTGGAATTACATCTAAAAGGTCATTCAGCTATCCAGCCTAATTAGCATATTATGCTTTTATTATTACAGACTAGGGGCCCAGTGCATGAAATTTGTGCACTGGGGAGGGGTCCCTTAGCCCAGCCTGCCCCTTCTCACATACTGGGAGCCCTCAAGGGATGTTCTACTGATGGCTTAGGCCCGCTCCCAATGGGGAGCGGGCCTAAGCCGCTGTCTGATGACTGGGCTGATCAGGGAAAGGCGCCAGGCCCATTACCCCGCTGCTGCAGCCACTGCCAGTTACGGCAGCCACCATGGTATTTTCATCACCACAGACTCCAGTCCCTCCATATGAAAAAATAACTTTCTTTAGGCACTTTTAAGATGTGTCTTTCATGGGATATAATATTTCTTTATTTTTCTTTCTATCCTCACCTGAGGATATATTTCCATTGATTTTTTCCCCTTCCCTCTGATCTCAGACTCGGCCCCTTTTCAAGCCTAAGCCTCTACCCAAGGCTTTCGGCTTGGGAAGGGGACTCCCCACCCCTCTAATAGCTGGCTGAGATTGACCTGGGTGCCAAGGAGGTTCCCGGGACCCAGATATATATGCAAATTAACTGCTATCTTTGTTGGGTTAATTTGCATACTCACTCTGATTGGCTGTGGGTGCAACAGAGGTACAGTCAATTTACATGTCTTTCTATTATTAGGTAAGATAAGCTATAAACTAGATAATCTCAATCTTCTTCAGAATGATTTGTATTGGGAGTCACAAATTACTACAATAAAACTAAAACTACGTACAAGGTATACAAATTCCCAACCCAGACTGAAAATAATTTGTATAAGCCACACATTAGTGGAAATCACCCCACAGGAGATACTACAATACAATGTAAGTAACACTTTCAGAGACAAAATGTGTGGATTCTGGACAGCCATGTGCATAAGCTCTCTGACTACTTGCTGCACTATTTTGACCACTAAAAGGAAGCTAAGTGGCTCAGGTCTCCTAAGAAGCAATCTATGAAAAATGTTTTGTGATAGCTGAGGAATATTCTGGGTCTGTTAAAAACAGAATTCTCCACATTGTTTTAAGAAATGCCATGTTAAAAAAAAGTCATGTAATGTGACCTAGGGAAGAGCCCTCAGAAACATATGCACATACAAAGCAAAGCAAAACAAAACGCCCTGGAATGAATCCCACCAAAATGTGTTATGACAGCAGTTTTGGGTGATAGAATCTTCTGTAGTAACATTTTTTAAAATTAAAAATAGAAAAATAGCAAACTTACCCTTGATTATCTATATCCTCTGACCCCAGTGGTTTGGAATCAGAAAAAAGTGTCACTCTACTTGAAGCCATCTTGGCATCAATAGTGGAATGGGTGGAAATGAGACTCTGGACCAGTTCATGGGTGGGACTCTCCTCATCCTGCCAAGGCAACCAAGAAAAGGAAAGTGAGGAATGTGAATAAAGACACACTGGTTTCAATTAGTTTCTCAAAATTACCCTAAACACAGCTCCTGAAAACCCTTCCTCCTGGCTCAAAAAGAAAAGAAAATTCTTATTGAATTCTGTCTTCATTAAACTTTTTCAAAGTTCACGGAGTACATAGCCTGATAACCTAAATATTTTGCTAGAAAAATTTTAGGTGCTGAAGCTACAGAATGTACTCACTTTAGCCCAATTAAATCGCATTTCAGAACGGTAAAAGAAATAAAAGTCTGGAGTCCGTTAAGAAAAAAATTGCTATCTTTGATGAAAAATTTCACTTCAAAGAATTTACTGCAAAGGAAGATCCCTCCCAGTGAACAAAGCTATTGTACATGTACAAGGACTCGCTGCATCCCTGTTCAAACTAGGGGACAAGCGGCGAGCCCATCAGCACTCCGAAGACTGCTTCAGTAAATGAGGGGTCTTCATACAATAAAATACTACACAACTGTCAACAGACAGAAATAGCTCTACAAATACTAACAGGGAACAACAGATTCACATATTCCTAAGTGCCAAATCTTGTAAAAGCATTTATAGTTAGATCCCATATAATATTACCTCTCTTTCTCTCTCATACACACAGATACATTATAGCATTTATAGATAACATATAATAATCTAAATAAACATTATATGTATAAAGAGAAAACAAAAGACCAGAGAGAGTCGGGGCTTAAAAACACACTGATTCTATATAAGGAGGTGGAAGTCAGGCCCCACGCTGCCTCCAGAGCTCATGCTGGGAGGTGTGGGATCCTGTGCACCTGCAGCAGGGAGGGACAGGGGACATGCTTTTACTTTCTGCTTGGCGCGGTTAAATATGCTGCCTATTTACAACAGGCATTATCATAACTATGAATACAGATTACAAAGCTCCAATTGTATTAAGCCTGTGACTGTCCTCACCGGTTCCTGGAAGCCGTGGCTGCCACCAAGGTCCACGTAGACAGCATCTTTGTCATACAGCACCCCGCCAACTCCAGAGAGAGGCGCGTACACCAACTTCTCCTTTTCATTCAAGCAGCGCTTCTTCTGCTGTTCAGGAAGGGCACAGGGGTCTGGTAGGAAACTGATGTCACTCACAGCGAAATCTCCTACACCTGGAAGAGACAGGACATGGCTTCAGCTGACAAACCTGCCGTCAGCAGGAATGGCCCCCGTCGGAAGGAAGGCTTCAGCCACAAGGGCATCCTCGACACTGGCACTGTGTCTCTCCAGCTGACAACAGAGCAGAGGAGACGAGGCAACTCGGTGTTTGCTGGCCAAAGCAGAGCTGAGTTACTCTTAAAACCTCCAGCAAGGTGGCTCTCCCTTGTTTGGCCAATTTGAAGTTTTCCTCAGAAGATAAAGAATACCTGGCATGTGAATTTGGCTTTTATTTTTCAAATGTGCTCCTCTTAAATAACCATAAAGAGACACCTTTCGGTCGCACTTGGCATTTGTTCGGATATCTTCTGGGTTTGTCAAATCTTCCATCCTAGAAAAATAAAACCCAATCACATGGCAGAAATGAATGGCAAAGCTTGTGTACTCCCCTTCATGTGTCATTAATTCACCACCTTCACTAGTTCACTCAACACGTTTAGATAATTATAGAAAACACAGAAATAAGGAAGCACGGCTCACCATCTACCAGAGGAAAAGAAGCAAACACACGATTGCACCTTAGGCTCTATGAAATATACATTCCATAGGACCGCAGAAATGGGAAATGCATGTTCCTGTGGTCAGGGAAGGACAGGCAACATACCCAGAAGGAACCCTTTATGGAAGAGGATTAAGCTTTGATGTGGGTTTTTTTAATGTGGGTTGGGTGCTGGCAGGTGAAATAAGGATACTCCAGGCTGAGAAAACAATATGGGAAAAAAAAAAAAAAAAAAAAAAAAAAAAAAAAAAAAAGGCATAAAGGAAAGAAAACACAGGACACACCTGAGTGACTGGAGCACCAAGTAAAGGTTGGAAAAGCAGGATGGAGCCACCTTCTGTACCCTTAAATGCTTCAAAATCCTCTCATTTTTCTAAACATTTCATACTTTATTCTCAAAGCCACACCATTTTTATGTTATGAAAAAAAGTAGATATTTTCCCTCAACTACATTTCTCCCTCCACTATTCATAAAGAAACACAAAATAAGCTTTATTACTGTTCTTTTTCTAACCTCCTTAGCTTTGAAATATCTGGGCAAGGAAGAAAAAGTGACATTCATTTTTACCTGTCTGCCAGGATGTAAGGGTGAGATGTCTGCCATGTCAGAGGCCTAAATTTCATAACTGTAATGAAACGGCCCAGATTGTGAATTTCTTGGTTTTGATATTCTCCATGTACCATTCCAGAAAGGTAGAACAGCTTGGCACCCTAAACGTGAAGAAAAATAAATTAAATTTCAACTACATTCTTGTCAATACTGCACTAAAATAAAGGCCTCGGAATAAGCAGCAAGGCTAAGAGAGGGACACTTCCAGCAAACCCCGGTGCCAATGCTTCCAGAACCTCCCCGGTCTCTGAGGAACCATCTTGTAAGGGCTTCGTAAGGACAGGACTGCAAACATTTACTGTCAAGACTGCTCTGCAGTCAGCAGTGGCACCTGTCTGGAGCACAGTGAGGCTCCTGGGCACCAAGCATCCTGGGACCAATGGCCGCATCAGTGTGAGGGGAGGGAGGAGGGACAGTGTGTGTGCACTCGTTCTTGGTCCCGTAACTACGAGAACCTTTGGACACTCTATTAAGTAGAAAATCCAAGACACTTAGAGCCAGACCCTGCCTGGTGCTGGGGGACAGAGACAAATGAGGCACACACTAAGAGTGTAGTCTGTCCAGAATAAAGACTATCCTGAGGAAGTATGCCAGGGACTATCAACAGACATAAAGGAGGCGAGTCCTGTAGAGATGCTTAAGATCTCCCACTCACGCAGTCTATTTCTAAAGGATTACAGGGTCAGTATTCAATAATCAATTATCTTCCCACCGGGTAGACTTCTGTCCAGAACCTGTGTTTCAATCGCTTCTTCGCCTTCTTCAGCTGCTTATTATACTTGAAGGAATCTAGATGAGTGAGAACGCCCATAATTTTAGGAAAGCCGTGTACTTGACAGATGTTTAGAAACTCAAATGTTTCCATTTCAAACCCGAAGCTGGCATCTATGAGCATCAGAACCTAGAAACAAAAGACAATTTATCAAGGAAACTACCCAAAACAGACCATCAGAAAACTAAGGCCTGCGGACCAAATCCCAGCCAGCACCTATTTCACAACTAAAGTTTTACTGGACTCCAGCCATCTTAATTCACTTATGTATTGCCTACATCTGCTTTTTTTTAATCCTCACCCAAGAATATTCCCTCCAATGATTTCTAGAGAGTGGGAGTGGGAGGAGGGGGAGAGATAGAAAAGCATCAACATGGAGAGACACTGACTGGTTATCTCCCACATACGCCCTTACTGGGGCTGGGGTACCTGCAACCAAGGAACGAGCCTTTGAGAGGAATCGACCCTGAGACCTGTTGGTCCATGGGCCTACGCTCTAACCACTGAGCACCGGCCAGAGCTCTACACCTGCTTCTAAGGTACAACTGCAAAGTTAAGTAGTTGCAGCAGAAACTACAACCCAGAGCAGAGCAATCAACAAAAACCAGGTTAAATAAATTATGTACACACAATGAAATATTAGGTCTAGTAATAATTAATGTCGTTTTCTAATACTTTTTTAAATCGAATTTATTTAAACAATACAACAAAATTTAATCAACAATATAGTTGCCGTTGTTTTCTACTACTTGTGCCCAACGCTCAGGAAGCATTTTAATCCCTCTGTTGTAAAATTCTTGTGATTTTGATGCAAAAAATTCGGTCAATGCATTTTTGAGGCATTCTTCATTATTAAATTTTTTTCCAAGAAGAAAGTTTTGCAAAGAACGAAACAAATGGTAATCGGAAGGGGCAATATCAGGAGAATATGCAGGTTGAGGGAGAACTTCTCATTCCAACTGGCGCAGTTTTTCAGCAGTGATTCTTGCAGTATGCGGTCGTGCGTTATCGTGGTGAAGAATTACTCCCTTCCGATTAATCAGCGCGGGTTCTTTTTCTCTTAAAGCTTGGGCTAACCTTTCCAATTGGGCACTATACACTGCACTTGTAATGGTTTGGGTAGATGGTAAAAGTTCATAATGAAGAATTCCTTTAAAATTCCACCAAACACACAACATCACTTTTTTTTGCATGCAAGTCAGGTTTTGGCGTGGGCTGCGGGGCCTCATTTTTGTCCAACCATTGAGGCCGCCTTTTCAAATTAACATACAGCACCCATTCTTCATCTCCGGTAACAATTTGCTCTAAAAATGGCAAACGGTTTTGACGAGAGAGGAGCGAACTGCAAATTGTGACTCTTTGATTACGGTTGTTGTCGGTCAACTCATGAGGAACCCATTTTCCAAACTTTTGGACTTTGCCAAGTGCACGCAATTGATTGGAAATTGTTTTTTGTGAACAATTTAAAGTTGCCGCAAGCTCTTGTTGGGTAATTTGAGGATTTTGCACCAAAAGAGCTTGAAGAGCTTCTTGATCAAAATTGGACACACGGCCTCGACCACTCTTGTCATCTAACGAAAAATTTCCCTCGCGAAATTTCTCAAACCAATGCTGGCATTTTCTGGCGCTAACTGCATCTTGACCAAGAGCACTACAGATGTTTTTTGCAGCCTCACTTGCTTTTCTTCCTAATTGGAACTCGTAAAGCATGCAGTGCCGAATATGCTCTTCATCCGCCATCTTCATAGCCCTAGTTTTGCAACAAAAACCAAACCAAACACAAACTTTTTCAAGCAAAACTTGTTAATTGCACTTCACATGTTCTGTAGATACGTGTTTGAAGGTTATGTCAATACAAGTCAACGCCAAGCAAGATTTTAAACGAATGTTGGAAAACGACATTAATTATTACTAGACCCGATACTTAGTAAGGCTGAGCTACAATACTTATTTACCTCCAAGAAATGCTAAGTGAAAAAAACACAAAGCACCTGAGTATAATAAACACCATGTGCTTCAAAAGGGATTATGTGTATGTATATACATTATCTGAAAGGATGCGCTGTGAGGGAAACTGAGAGAAGCAAGGAAACAGAAAACAAGCATTGTTTGCACCCAATAGTACAGTTTGAATATTTTACCAAATTGATGTGTTCCTTTTTAAACTAAAAAAAAAAAAGTAGCCGAAACTGGTTTGGCTCAGTGGATAGAGCGTCAGCCTGCGGACTGAAGGGTCCCAGGTTTGATTTGACTATTTTACCAAATTGATGTGTTCCCTTTTAAACTAAAAAAAAAAAAAAAAAAAAAAGTAACCGAAACTGGTTTGGCTCAGTGGATAGAGAGTCAGCCTGCGGACTGAAGGGTCCCAGGTTTGATTCCGATCAAGGGCATGTACCTTGGTTGCGGGCACATCCCCAGTAGAGGGTGTGCAAGAAGCAGATGATTGATGATTCTCTCATCGATGTTTCTAACTCTCTATCCCTCTCCCTTCCTCTCTGTAAAAAGTCAATAAAATATATATTTTTAAAAATGTATAGGAAAGGCTTATTTCTTAATATGTGTATGCTTTATAAATTATGGTTTGGGCCCAGCCAGCATGGTTCATGGTGTTAAGCATCAATCTGTGAACCACAAGGTCATGGTTCAATTTTGGTCAGGGAACATGCCTGGGTTATGGGCTCCATCCCCAGTGTGAGATGTGCTGGTCAATTATTCTCTCTCATCACATATGTTTCTCTCTCTCTCTCTCTCTCTCTCTCTCTCTCTCTCTCTCTCCCCCTGCTGCTCTGAAATAATAAAATTAGGACTTGGAATCTATATATATAAAAGATTAAGCAACCATGGCATCCAAAATTGGTCGACCAAACAGGCTGTGTGGGCGACCAGGCTGCAGGGGGGTTAGTGAGGGGCAACCAAACAACAGAGCAGCAGGCTGATGGGGCTACCAGGCCCACAAGAGGGGCAGTTGGGGGTGACCAGACTTGCAGGGGGGTAGAGGGGGCCATGAGGTGCAACCAGGCCAGCAGAGGAGGGTAGTGAAGGGCAATCAGGCTGGCAGGGGGGCGGGGGAGGCAGCTAGGAATGATCATGCTGGCAGGGGGTGCAGTAAAGTACGACCAGGAAGGTAAGGGGGCACTAAGGGGCAATCAGGTCGTTGGGGGTGGGGGGCAATTATGCCTACAGGAGGGGCAGTTAGGTGTGATCAGGCAGGCAGGCAGGTGAGCAGTTAGGAGCCAGTGGTCCCAGATTGTAAAAGGGATATTTGGCAGTTGGACACCCCTCGAGGGGTCCCGGATTGGAGAGGGAGCAGGCTGGGCTGAGGGGACACCCCCACCTTCACCCCATGCACGAGTTTCATGCACTGGGCCTCTAGTATTTTACATAAAAGAGAAACTAATGACTCATTTGCTAAGCTTTCAATCATTTCATTTGTGTAAGATTTAATAAGTTTATACTATTCTGTGCTGATAATATTTTTATTAATGGTAGCATTACATGTTGAAAATTTGAATAGTATTTATCTTTCTGATATTAAAATGGGATAGCCATAACATCGTATTAAATTATTTTTCATTTCAGAGGATTTCCTGGGCTAAAGAATAAAATTTTTAGCTCTCTCACCAAACAGCTATCCAGAAAGTTGAATGAAAAAAACCCCCAAACAACAAGGTATCTATCTATTACCACACATTTTCTAAGCAATATGGCTTAATTTTTTTTGGGGGGTGGAGGCTTTATTTTTGCACAGTAACATTTCTGTAAATGCAATGGAGGCTGCAGTTTCCATATGCTGAATACTGTAGAGATGTTTTATTTTAGACTCTGACAACTTCTCATGGGCAACCCAGAGATTTGTTTTATCATAATCACTTAGAACGGAGGTTCTGGCATCATCTAAGAGGAGAGTTCCCACCCTCTGACAAATCATTTAACTTCTGGGAGTCTTGATTCCATCGAAATTGGAGATAAGTAATAACTATTTACCTCTAAGGCATTCTAGGGGATTAGATGAGCTATATTTGTAGAAAGCTGTTAGCACAGTGCCCACTAAGGGTCCAAGAAATGGACCATTACTACTGTTTCATGTACATATTTATGCATCTATATTATGCATAAATTATTATGACCATCATTATCAAGTACATCTATTGCATCCCTCATAACACTCACCACTTCCTTAAAAACCGTAAGCCTTTCTTCTCTTCAACACGAGATAAATAACCCACAACCTGCTCTAAGTCCCCGTCAGAAACCCACTGCCCACACTAACTTACCAAATCTGCTACTTTAGCCAGGTCAATCATCATGTTAATGTCACATCCACATTCAATAATGGTGAGTCTGCGCTTTTTACCTTTAAGTGAAAAGATGAAAATTGTACTTTTGAAAAAATATATCTATTAATGCTAATTAACATTTTTAACTGCATCAAGCACCTTATACACTTATAAGCAGTATGCCAGAAATTCACTTTATAGGAGAAAATTGATAAGGTATATTTCATCTTGGTTTTCTTGCTATGTTCTCTAATTTTAAAATATCAAGACTACTCAAATGAATCAAGTGCTCAAACAGGTACAATCCTGACTAGAATGGACAGACAAGTGGATTTCATGATGACCCTGATCCTGCTGTTCAGTAATGGGCCAGCGCTTCTATCTCTATCAAAGCTTCCTGTGTTCCCACTATAGCTAAAAAAATCCTCAAACCTAATACAACAGAATGTTCGTGGAACAATCATTTCTAAAATAAGTGTAAAGAAATCATCACCATTACAAAACTGTCTTAAAGACAAAGAGAAGCCTCAGTCCAACTATAGCTGACCCTTGAACAATGAGGGAGTTAGGGATGCCAACTCTTGTGCAGTAGAAAATTGCATATAATCTTTGACTCCCCCAAAATTTGAGTTGTCCTTTGGTATCAGCAGGGATTGGTTCCAGGATCCCCGTGGATATCAAAAGCCAAAGGGGCTCAACTGCTTTACATAAAATGACTCATAACAATGCATCGAGTTGGCCTTCGCATATGCAGATTACCAACCACAGATGAAAAACACTCTTTTCAATCCACAGTTGGTTGACTCTGCAGAGTGAAACCTAGGGATACAAAAAGCCAACTATACACTTATAAGACAAAAAATCCAGATGGAAGTGGACCCATGCTTATTGTTGCTATAATGAGAAAGTTCAGATTCTACCACTGTCATTTTGGGAATTAGTTTCATCTTCCCTCAAATTTAGAAAGGTCACCATCTTCCAAAGCAGATAAATCTTACAGGAAAGAGGAAAACTCTGTTACTTCCACAAGAAAGGGAAATACTTGCTATCTGTTCACTGAAGGTGCTCACCATGACCACGCCAGCCTGTCCAGGCCAGCAAGCCTTTCAGAGGAGCATCCTAGCAAACCCATACTGCAGTCAGAATAAGGTATACATCTGTATCATTATTATCTCGAGGAATTTATCTTTTTCTGAAATTACAGCCAACTTAGTAAAACTACAAGAGAGGTAACATGAAGTGACAATATTACTTTAGCATTTACCAGAGGGGAAAACAAATTTCAACAAGGACATGCATGCTTCTCAGACGACACCACCTGCATGTCAGTCTGGGCAGCACCGCCTACCTGACACAATTGTCACAGGGCCTCGGATCTCTGTTAGCTTCTGCCTGGTGAAGTTCCGAATGAGGCACTGGATCAAAGTGCTCTTGCCAACTTTTGGAGGCCCCATCACCACCACCACTATTGGTGGGGGCTCTAGTGGAGTTCGATCAACCACTGGAATATGATGCTTTTTTGTCTTCAAATCCTGAGTCCTATTTGTTAATAAATAAATAAATAAATAAATTCATTTTCAAAATTTAAAAGGCAGTATTCCTGTATGTAAAGATTTTAAGGAGAGCAGAACAGACAATATATAGATACAATAAACATGTTAAAACTATTGGCGCCAATCCAAATAACCACTTTAGTAAATAGAAAAACAGATTAACTTTAACAGTAAAAAAATGTTGAAAACTATACAAACCTTAAATCTTATTGCTTTATTAGTTGATTACATTAGTTTAAAGAGGAAAAAAACAAACAAACATAGAGGCAGTATATCATAATGAATAATGAATAAGAGCAGAGGCTATCGAGTTAGATTTGGCTCTTCTACTGGGAGAATATAATTCACTAATGTTTAGCCCGGGCAGTGGTTAAACCTGACGATCACTGGTTCCATTCCTGGTCAGGGCACATGCCTGGGCTGTGGGCTCCATCCCCAGTGGCAGGTGTGCAGGAGGCAGCTGATCAATGATTCTCTCTCATCATTGATGTCCCTATCTCTCCCTCTCCCTTCCTCTCTGAAATCAATAAAAATATATTATTTACAGAAAAAAAAAAAAAAAAGAAAGAACCACTAGAAGTACCTAGCTAAACATACCTGTGAAAGGATCGAGCCATCCGCACGGCCGACTGGACCGCAAAAGCTTTGGGGTTTCTCTTCCGGGCATCTTCCTCATCGCCGAGCTGGAGGTCTTGCAGATGCCGTTTCTTTTTCTTCTCAGCTTTGGGCCCACTGTTTTTCTTCCTGTGTTTCTTCTGGTCCTTGGTCTCCATGGTGGCTCTTTACCAATTCACAAGTAACCTACATTGAATAAGGTGGGGGTGGAGGAAGCATTTTACAATCCAAACTATACCCAGAGAAAAACGGTAAATTTATTTCTTTAAAAAGAGATACTTACATATATGTTCACCCAAGAAGGGTAGGGACTACTTAATATGCCAAATTTCACTGCTCTGCTATAAATTAGTTACCTCTGCTTAGATTACTATCTATTCATCTTAAGTCTTTGCATTAGCATTGTCCATTTCTGCAACGATGGAAACATTCTACTACTTATTTTTCTACTCATTTTTAACACGGTAGTCACTAGCCACATGTGCCTAAGGAACTTAAAATGTACCAAGTGAAACTGAGAAATTGACATTTTATTTTAATTAATTCTAAATTTAAATAGTCATATTTGACTAGACTATTTGGACAGCTCAGCTCTAAATAGCAACTGAACTAATAAAGTGGCTTCCAAACTTAAAATATTTTAAAGAGATTTTATTTAAAAAATTAAAGCATTTTAATAACCCCCAACATGATAGCAGTATTACTTTTAGTTTGATATTGTACAATTTTTAAATTATAAAGACCCGCATACACTTAAGAAATAGTAATATCTACTAGTGTGAGATGACTGGTTGTGGATGATGCCTGGAAGACCACACATCTGCAGAAACCCTCTGGATTTCTGAGCATCCCAGAAATTCATGGCCCATAAACTGGGAACCACTGGATTAAGTTTTTTTTTTTTAAGGAAGTCTGGCTGCATACAAAAAAAGGGGAATGGGCAATCAAGTCATCCAATGAAGGTACTATTGTAGATTGAGATAACTTCCGTTCAATAAATATCCGTGTCTGCCTATGATGTGCTAGGCACTGTGCCAGGAGATGGCCACCATTAGATGACTAGTGGAGGAATTCCAAACTAATGTCTCCAGAGCCATGCAGTCAGGGCCACAGCAGAAGGTGCATTGTGGGAGATCGGTCCGATTCCCCCACACACAGCGGAATAGAAAGTCCACATATACCAGCATAACGTCAAGAATTATTAATCGGGAGTTAGGAGAGCTGGGTTCTAGGAGCACTTTGACACTAAACAGCTGTGTGATTTCACGACATGATTTTTCTACTCAGCTGGACTTTGGTTTCGAACTTGCATGTGCTTGATGCCTTTATCCTTTGGGGTGGCGGTTAGGTGGAGAGAGAGGAAACACTTTCTGGAATTAACGGGCCTGGCTCAGGCCTGTCACCGGCCAGGATTACGCCGCAGTGAAAAGCCCTCCCGCTCTCCGGGCCCCCTCTCTCCGGGTCCAGGCAACGCGAATTCCTTAGCCACTCCCCCAACCACTAAGGTGCACTTCCCAGGAGGTACGAACGGTGCCTGCCCAGCGCCTCAGGGACTCCCCGGGGGCAGGCTGCCCGAGACCGAACGAGGACCTGCCCGCGCTCTCGGCTCGCGAAGCTCCCGGAGCCCCCGCCACCGCCCCCTGCCCCTGTCCACGGCGCTTACCAGCTCACAGCGCCGCCGCTCACCCCGCGTGGCCCGCGCCGGAACCGGAAATGCGGTCTGCGCACCCACTCCACCCGCCGGCCGGAAACAAGGCGGGGACCGAAGAAAGAGACCGGCTGGGGGAAGACTTTCCGGGGAGAGCCGCAAGGAAGGCTTGTGATTGGCTAGCGGAGGCGGCCGATCTCCGGGGGCTGCGGCCCTGAGCTAAAACTATTTACTCTTCTGGGTTTCCGACCTGCGTGCGCTGCGAATGCCCCAGCGACCCCGGAGGCCGTGGCCACAGTGCGGCCTGACACCGTTCCTCGCTGCGGGGCAAACGCAGGAAGTAACAGTTCTGGTCACCGGAGTCCCCTTGCCATCCACGGCGGGCCTGGTGGGATATCACGGGGTGGGGGTGGAGGGTGAGGTGAGGAGCCGCTGTGGCTCGACCTCTCGCTCCGCCTTAGGGAGGAGGGCGCCTGGCGGGTCTCGGGCTCCGGGCGTGCTGTAATTCTCTTGCCAGGAGCAGCAGACTCAGGGCAGGGACCCACTGACCCGAAGTGGACTGCCTCGGCCTTCCTCTGATCCTGGGAAAGGACTTGCCATGGGAGAATGCAGCTTCTTGCCATTGTCTTCTAGCACAGGTTTGCCCATTCCCACCCGCAAGGGCTGCTGTGGATTCATCTGAGCCCATTTCGGGTGAGCTAGATGCCTTTGCCTACAGAGTTTGTATCCCCCTCTGGTCTTGGAGGTTTTCCTTTCAGTATCCTACCAGTGCCACCCCTACCTCCAGGACTTAGATCTGCCTCATAAAACCAGGCACACTGTAGTAATTGAGACCCCCTATCCTCGATGCCCTTTACAGCAAGCTCAAGTTCTCCCTCAGTATCCTCAGGCATTCGCTCTGCATCACTATACACTGCCATGCCAGGGAGGCTACCCTCCAGGGCACACACCTCCTCATCTGTGAAGAGCTTATGATTTTGTAACTTTAATGCTAGCCCTCATACTTGGAGATTTCAGTATACAAGTAGTAATCCTTCTAACATTTAGTTGGCTCCGTGTGTCCCACTCTTATATTCTAACCTGGCACAGCCTCGGTGCCCTGTGATCACACCCTAGAACACATGTGTCAAACACAAGGCCCGCGGGCCAAATCCAGCCCGCCAGGCCTTGCAATGTGGCCTGCACCGCGCTGTCATCACTGCACTCCGCTGTCGGTTTATGACATTGTCAGTTTATGACTGTTCAGTAAACCAATCGGCCCGCAATTTAGGCTGGATTTTAGATTTTGGCCCCTTCTCTGATTGAGTTCGACACCCCTACCCTAGAACATGTCAAGTCTAAAGTCTGCAACCCCGGAAGCACCCCACTCTGATGACCGCTTCCTATGTTTCTAAGTTATTCCCTCTAATGCTCCTAAACCAAAACTCCTGTAAACTAGTATCTCCAACTCACCTCTTACTAGTTCCTCCCTTGATGAGTTCTCCCTCCCTAGTGTGCTGCTAGCTTAAACTCATGGTCATCCTTTATGAGGAGCTTAACTCCCTCATCTAGTCACCTCATCGTATCTGCTTGGTAAAATGAGAACCCTGGAGAAACCCAATTCTCCATCTACATATGACAGCAGTGCAGCTAAATGTGGCTAGAGGAAAACAGAAGCATCCTGACTGCCCTCACTTCAATAATTCCAACATTGCTTGCTCTGTGCCATTCTTCCAAATGAGGATCTCACACCTCTCTTCAGTCCTTCCCATCACCTTCCCCTTCCATCCTACTTTACTAAGAAAATGCAAGTGGAGACTCCCACCGCTGCAGATTTCTACCACCATTTCCACCAATGCCTCCCTCTGTCCCCTGCCCGTTACTGTAGATGAGCTACCTGTGTCCAGGGCATCACTCTAGCCAGTCTGTTCTCTCCCCGACACCATCAGTTTTTGCTAGAGTATTCCCCTCATCATACAACATGCAGTTATTTCATCTTAAAATAAACTCCTCTTTACCCCATTTCCTATACCTTTTCTCCGTGTTTCTTTGTAGCAAAACTTCACTAAAGAATTGTCAGTATATTTTCCGGTTTCTCCTATTCTCTCTTAGATTCACTTTGCTCTCCGCACACCATCTACAGACCTGGGTTTTCCTTCTCAGTGGCCTTTGTTTAATCTTTCACTCCACTGGGTGCACTGACTCTAAGCCTCCTGGGAGGTGCAAGGTCAGCCACCACCTGTGCCCTGACTGGGGCCACCCAGCACGGGCTGGACAGTGATCTGCAGATGGCTGCTACTTGTGCTGGGCTTGCAGGTGCCCAGGAGAGTCCAAGATGGGAACCAATACTGGCTGCATTAGTTCCAGGCCTGAGGCCTCTTAGTGAGAGGTACGAGGCATGCCAAGGCTAGATGCTGCTTGTTTGCAATTTGTGAACCTTTAAGAGATTTTCAGGAAAGTCCACAGCAGGAGCTAAGATTGGCAGTTTGTATAGAAAAGCTACTGGAAACAACATGGGTAGCCTCAGGGGATCAAGGGGGCAGGGCCAACAGTATGAGCCAGGTTGATGGAGACTCAGATATGGCGCCTCCCTAAGGGCTTTGTAGGGGGAGGGCTTATCAAGGGAACTAGTGTCTCTGCCAGCACTTTTGTCTGACAGAAAGCTGCCCCTCCAGCTCTTGCCCTAATGCTGGAAAATTCAGTTCCTCCCCATATGTCCCTTGTGCCTTTGGAGCTGCTGCCCCAGTGCTAGAGTTCAGAGGGAGCAAGTCCGAGTCAGTACAAAGGCCCTTTAAGAGGAAGTGCTTGGGACTCTAGCAGCCTCAATTCCTCTCAGCTTCCATCTCCTTCAGTCACCCAACCCACTGGTATTTAAAGCCAGAAATTATAGGGTTTTTCTCATCCTGCCACTGGAACCCTGGGCTGGGGGGGGGGGATATTTAGTGTGGCGCTAGGGTTCCTCAGGGGGGTGCTCTACAGCCAAGATATACCTTCTGATTTTTATCTGGCACATGTGGTTGCGGGACAAGCTTGATTCCATATCTTCACCCCTCCTACCAGTCTCAATGTGGCTTCTTTTTTAGATCCCTAATTGTAGGACTTCAGTTCAGCTAGACTTCAGGCATTTCTGAATGATTGTTTTGTAGTTTATTTTCATTTTGATGTGGTTGTGAGAGGATTCCAGTAACTGCATTTACCTACACCACCATCTTGACCAGAAGTCTCTGTTAATTTTTTTGTACGTTTTACTTGAGTTTTGTTGAGTTCTGCGGTTCTTTATATATTCTGAATATAAGTCCTGTGATGGAAAGGGATTTGCAAGTATATTTCCAAATCAGTATCTTGGCTTTTTGTTTTCTTCACAATATTTTTTTTCCAGCTAAAGTTATCAACTTTTAAAACATTGTGTTTTTGGTGTCATGTCCTATAATTCTTTGACTCCTGGTTGAACTCGTGGTCGAGGGGACAATTTGCATATTAGCCTTTTATTATGTAAGGTATACACTGAGTGGCCAGATTAATATGCATTGAGATCATAATAATCTGGCCACTCCTTGTAGATTGGGAAATGTTGCTTTCTTTTGTATTTTTTGGAAGAAAGTGTGTAGAATTGGTGCTATTTGTTCTTTAAATATTTGGTAGAATTCACCAGGAAAACCAACTAGTTTCATATATTTCTTTGTCAAAATGGGTTTAATTATGAATTATGTGTGATTATAAAGAGATCTTTATGAAAGAGATCTTTATGTTAATGGAATAGTTCTTTAGCTTGATTGAGGTGGAGGTTACATGTGATTAAATGCATCCAATTAGCTTTGTGCGAATGCTAATATTCTGGTTTTATATTGTTACATAAGATGTAACTATTAATGGTAATTTGGTGGATGGTACACAAAACCTGTCTGCTATTATCATTTCAACTTTATGTGAAATCTAAAATTATTTTAAATATGTTTTTTATTGATTTTTAGAGAGTGAGGGAGAGGGTTAGACAGACACATCAATGAGAGAGAAACATCATTCTGCACAAACCCCTTTTAAGGATCAAGGCCACAACCGGGGCATGTGCCCTGACTGAGAATCCAACCAGCGACCTCTTGTTCCTGAGTCACTGGCTGAACCACACCAGGTGGGCTATAATTTTTATTTTTTTTTAGGTTTATTTTTTTAAATGTTGTAGGAGGTCTTGGTTGAGGTTCACTTTTTGTAATTATAAAGAGCTGCTGTAAACATTCATGTCCAGATTTCTGTGTGAATGTAAGTTTTTATTGCAATTATTTCATCTTGGGTGAATTTTGGTTGCTTGTGGTTTTTGAGAAATTGTTCTTTTTCATTCAAGTTTTTAAATGTGTATGCTGAAGTTGTTTGTAGTATTCTCATTTTTTGTAGTATTTCTTTTTTTTATCTACCTAACATCTGAGAGGTCTTTGGTGTCATTCAATATGTGTGTATACACACACACACACGCATTTATTTAATGTCAGGAGTTTATCAATTTTATTCACTTTTTTTTCAAAGAACCATCCTTTGTTTTACTTTCTACTGCTTTTTAAAAAATATATTTTTCAGAAACCAGCTGATACAAACTATGAATAAAACCATACAAAGCAAGGAAGCAGACAGCTGTACTCTATTGCCTCTTTTCTCTTTCTCTTCTCTTCTCACAGTCTTTGCCCAGGTGTCACACCGTTGCTCATGAAACCTCTGTGCGTAGCCAGTTACCTGTTTCAGCTTGTCATCATTCTTCTCTTCCCTGGCCTTGCACCCCACAAGGATTGAGCATTCAAGAAATGACCGTTGTGCCTTAACTGGTTTGGCTCAGTGGATAGAGCATCAGCCCGCGGACTGTAAGGGTCCCAGGTTTGATTTCAGTCAAGGGCATGTACCTTGGTTGCCAGCTCATCCCCTAGTAGGGGGTGTGCAGGAAGCAGGTGGGTGATATTTCTCTCTCATCGATGTTTCTAACTTGTATCCCTCTCCCTCTTTGTAAAAAATCAGTAAAATATTTTTTAAAAATAAAAAATGATTGTTGACCCAGGCCAATATATATATATATATATATTTTTTTTAATTTTTTAATTTTTTATTTTAGAGAAGGGAGAGAGATAAAAAAAATCATTGATGAAAGAGAATCACTGATTAGCTGTGTCCTGCATGTGCCACACTGGGAATTGAGCCCACAATCCAGGCATGTGCCCTTGACTGGAATCGAACCCATGACCCTTTAGTCCACATGCTGATGCTCTATCCAGAGCCAAACCAGCTCGGGCATATGGCATCTTTATTTTAAAATTCTCCATACATATGGCAGAAATATATTCACATAAAGAAAAGCCAAATACTACATTATAATGATTTTGTTGCCACTCCATTTGTTTAACAAAACAGTGGTGAAAGGTATTCATGCTGTGTAGGTGGGAGAGACTGCAATGCCTGATGCACAACTAATCAGGATTTGGATAACAATCAAGATGGGGAAGAAAAACAGCAGAAAGCTGGCATTGAAAGGGAAGTAAGAAAACCCTGAAGAAGTTGAAAAGAATTCTTATTTACACAATTTTGGACAATATTTAAGTGTGAGTATCACATTATTCAATGATGGCACCTTCAAGACAGCACCAACAGTTATTTACTGTGCATGGTGTAGCACTGGGTTACACTATGACATTGATTCATGCCCTAACAAAGAGAAGACAAGTAGTCGCTTACATATATTTGCACCGGAATGAAATCACATTAACCCTTCATTGTGCATGCTGGATTTTTTGAGATTGCAAACATGAATGCTGTTTGACTACTACCAAATGCAAGTACAGAAAAGGATACTTATTTTGCAAGTAAATGACAATACAAAGTGACTCCGGTAACTGCATCTATGTTGCCTGGACTTCCCTTTGTGCCTTGGGGAATGTAAATAAAACTTCAGTACATTGTGGAGAATGCAAAAGTAAGTTTAATAACCTAATAGATTTTGTTGAGAGAGGGTACCTCTGTGGAAGGTGTAACAGGCAGCAGACCAGAAGCTCCAACCAAGAATTCTATCAGAAACTTGGAATGTATACAGATCAGTACTGAAGGCTGATCATAGGACAAACCACACAGTGGACGGGTGGCACAGCAAATTTCAAAGCTGATGATGGTGTATTATCCTTCAATTTATTCAAGTGTTTTAAGATAAACAGCAAAGCTATAAAGTTACCAGCCAGGTTTCTGGTGATCACACTCAAATATAGCCACCAGTTTAACAATGATACCAACAAAATAAAATCTGTATAAACAAAATTGTTAACAGATATAACAAATATAAAATCAATAATCAGGTTGATATATTCTTTTAAAAAATGTTTTTATTGGTTTTTCAGAAAGAGGAAGGCAGAGGGAGAGGACAGAAACACTGATGATAAAGAATCATTGATCGGCTGCCTCCTGCACAGCACTACCAGGGATTGAGCCCACACCCAGGCATACTCCCTGACCAGGAACTGAACCAGCAACCTGTGGGTACGTGGGACAGTGCTCAACCCACTGAGCCAGGCAGGTTGGTATATTCTTTAGAGCGATTGCTCATGGACTTTACAGAGTAACTCTGCCAAACTCCATGGCAAAGAAAAACAAGAATAAATATGAAACCCCAAATTCATCATAATAAAAATAACAAAATTTTAACAAATTTAAATTATTATTTAATGAATCATGGGCCAAATGTCTCAATGGGCATTTTGGACAGGACCAAATATCAAGGACCTTTTGGCATGGACCAATGTCTCAATGGATGTTTTGGACAGGCTCAAATGTCCTGCAAAGATGTAATAAAAATGCTGTACCAGAAAGAATAAAGGTGAATTAAACTGCAGGAACAACTGGATTATTTGGAAGAATAGAGAGCTGCTTACCTCACACCACATATAGCAAGAAACACTACAGACGGATATATGAATAATGCAATTATACATGTCTGCTTCACACACATTAAAGGAGAGACATACCTACCACAGGACTCAGTTCCAAAAGGAATTTACTGTGACAACAAAGGAAAAACACAACTCTCAACTAGGAGAATACATTTCTAATACTGAGCCTTTACATAGGAATTTACAAGAATTAAGAAACACTGAGCTGCTTGTTCTCCATTGGCTCCAACCGGCTTCTCTGTGCCCTCTGGGGCTTATCTGCAGATGGCATCTGCTTAGGTTCTCCCTAAGGAGACACCAGCAACTTGGCGTCACAGTTCTGGAGGTGGCCCCTCCATGAGAGCAAGTCTCACTGGGCTCTGGTAACACTTGCTTTCATCCTTTGACCCTTTAGGATTTAGAATAGTGAAGGCTTCCTATGATGCTAGTCTCTAGGTGATTCAATAGCCCTTGTTTGTGGTCCACTGTAAGTCTGCTATTAAAATCTTCTAGAATTGTTTTTCACCAGAACCATGCTGACACAAGACCTACCCCATATTAATTTGTCAAAAGAAAGAATTCTTCCCCAGCCCGACCAGCATGGCTCAGTGGTTGAGCGTCAACTTATGAACCAGGAGGTCTCAGTTTGATTATTGGTCAGGGCGCATGCCCTGGTTGTGGGCTCAATCCTGTGTGAGGTGTGCTGATCAATAATTCTCTCTCACCATAGATCTGTCTCATCTATCTTTCCCTCTCCTTCCTCTCTGAAATCAATAAAAAATATCTTTTTTTAAAAAAAATAATTTGCCCTAGCTGGTTTGGCTAAGTGGATAGAGCATCAGCCTGTGGACTGAAGGGTCCTGGGTTTGATTCCAATCAAGGCCACATGCTTGGATTGCGGGCTTGATCTCCAGTAGAGGGCATGCAGGAGGCAGTCAATCAATGATTCTCTCATCACTGATGTTTCTTTGTCCCTCTCCTTTCCTCTCTGAAATCAATAAAAAAGTATATTTAAAAAAAGAAATAATTTCCCCCCAAATTCACTGTATAGACTATAAACACTTAGAAAAGAATTCATCTCTATTGGGGGGAATGCCTTCAGCTAAGGAATAGCCCTAAGAATAAATGAGAAACCATTATTATCACAGTAATATTAGTCCTCATAGAAGGTCCATATAGAGTTGCATATCTTAAAGCCAGGGTTTACTCATCTCGTGTGCTGTTATCTTTGAGCTATGGCCCTTTAGATCCATAAACTATAATTTGATATACCATACAGACATGAAAAAGTCCATTACAATAGCGACAATCTCTTCTCATGTCATGACAATATTTGATTGCTGAGATCTTTCCCAGAAGCACTACATAATATTTCCCAATCATCTCATATCTCACATATCAACCAACAAAATCATTAGCATATCCATGACTAACTCAGACTGATCTGGATTTACCCTTATATTATCTGGGTGAGGGATAGACAAAGACAAAACAGAGCCCAAAAAGTAAGAAATAGAGTCTCTGTAAGTGTTTATCAATATGTTTCAAGGAATCATAGGAAACAATTGAACAAAGGCAAAAGAGACAGTATATGACACTATATAATATGAAAAACATGTAATTCCTAGATTACATACAACTCAGGTTACACATATCAAGCCTAAATAGATACAGCAATGAAATACCAAGACTATGAAAGGTATTTCATTAAATACCACTATTTTTTTATTTGTACAGTACAGTATTACTGTTTACAACAAATATTAATCTTTGTAGAATTTATATATCACAACAGCATTTACAGTATTGACTGACCAAGAGGCTGCTTTAAAAAACTCAGAAAAATATTTGGCTTTTTAATGGAAGTAGTTCAGTAATAATGACCATACTCGTTCATAGATGAGGAAAGGTAGGTGATGTGGCTATATAATAACATATACTGGCCGTACTCTAAAGAGACTTGGTAGTATTGAGGATAGAAATGATGCAGAGGTGGTTAAAAACCTCATAGAAACATATTTTATCTTCTTTATTGAAGAGGCAGTTCAGCAATGATAACAGTCATGTATTTATGTCAGGAAATAGGAGAAAAAGCATGTTGTTTTCACTTTAACTCTTCCAAATATATTTTCTTATATCCATAGTGGTGTGCCGGTAAATACTTGACAATAGGTTATCTAAGAAAATAACTAATTTGTAGTTTCCCAATTTCCATTGTATAAATACTCACACTAAAGCCAAGCTACCAACATGATGGTACTGAATGTAGAAGTGGAAAGAAATGTGCATTTGCACACCATTACTCAGTATTTTCTCCATGCAGACTCAATAATATAAGTAACTTAAAGAATAGCAAAATATCTATACTAATAAAAGGGTAATATGCTAATTAGATCTCCCCTCCAGACAAAGCCACGGTGGCGGGGGCCGAGGCAGAGGTAGTTAGGGGGATCAGGCTGGCAGGGGAGAGCAGTTAGGGGTGACCAGACAGAGCAGTTAGGGGCAATTAGGCAGGCAGGCAGGTGAGCAGTTAGAGGCCAGAGGTCCTGGATTGTGAGAGGGATGCCCGACTGCAGGTTTAGGCCTAATCCCACTCAGGCCTAAACAGGTAGTCAGACATCCCCCAAGGGGTCCCAGATTGGAGAAGGTGCAGGTCGGGTTGAGGGACCTGACAACCCTCCCTCCCCACCCCACATGCACGAATTTTGTGGACCAGCCTCTAGTTATAAAATAATTAAAAAGTAATGAGTGTTGAGTATTTATTACCTTTGTTTTCAACATAATTTTATGTAATTTAATTATGATTTTATGTAATTTAATTTTTAAACGACTGTGTTTAACAACTGGCTCACAAAATTCCTGAAAATTTAAATCAGCAGTATTTCCAAGCCAGTCTAAACTTATTCTAGCACATCACTATTTGTGTGTATAAATATATTTATATGTACTTATGTAATTATGTCAACCTACAAAGATACTGGTGGTATTTAGTGTGGGAAATATTAGTGTAGACCACAATAGTTGTTTAACTAAGTGTTCATATTTTCTCTTCACAATTAATGTTGGGCTCTAATGTATAAATTAAGCATACCTCAAACTTCTATTATGTTAGAATACTTACATAGGCCTGAACATATTAGGGATTCTTCACATAAATGTTTAATGTTACTGTCATTCAACATTTTTTTAAGCTTCAAATTATACTGTGAATATCAGTAAAAGAGACACATTATATTTACAATAAAATTATGGTATCACATTTGGAATATGATACTAGACAACATTAATTCTCTACAAATATTTTTACCACATAACTTAAATGAACAAATTTTTCCTCAGTACAACTTTTCTAACAAAAATTTATTTTTTCTTAAAAGCTTCCAAATATTTAAAACATTAATATGGTCTTATTTTAATATTAATATGTTAAGCGCCCAGTTACCAGTGACTGACACTATACTTTCTGTCTGGAAGACAAAACAGGCTGGATACTTAACATGTTAATTATCTGAAGTGCAATAAGACATAACTTTTGAGTAACTTGTGATGTTCTTTGGGTTTCATTAATCTTATTTTTAAAATTGAATAATAAATTTGAAAGGGTGGACAAAGGTTTCTGAACATTCAGGATGCTGAAAGACCTTTCACCCTTGTGTGAATTCTCTGATGTTTAGTGAGTACTGATCTCTGACTAAAGGTTTTCCCACATCCATTACACTCATAAGGTTTCTCCCCTGTGTGAGTTCTGAGATGCTTAGTAAGAGCTGATTTCTCACAGAAGGTTTTCTCACATTCATTACATTGATACGGTTTCTCTCCCGTGTGAGTTCTTTGATGTACAATGAGGTTTGACTTCACACAAAAGGATTTCCCACATTCATTACATATGAAGGGTTTCTCTCCTGTATGTGTTCTCTGATGTACAGTTAGTGCTGACCTGTGGCAAAAGGATTTTCCACATGTGTTACATTCATAGGGCTTCTCTCCTGTGTGTGTTCTGTGATGTTCAGTAAGGTTTGACTTCACACAGAACGTTTTTCCACACTGGTTACATTCATAAGGTTTTTCTCCTGTATGTGTTCGTTGATGGTTGGTCAGGTGTGGTTTCTGACAAAAGGATTTCCCACATTCAGCACATTCATAGGGTTTCTCTCCTGTGTGTGTTCTCTGATGTTGAGTGAGGTTTGACTTCTCCCAAAATGTTTTTCCACATTCAGCACATTCAAAATTTTTTTCTCCTGAGCGAGCTCTCCGAGGTTGTATGAGATGTGACTTCTTGTTGAAATTATTTCCATTCTCCTTGTGCTCATAAGATAATGCTCCCACATGTACTTTCTGATGTTTAAAGAGGGCTGATTTTGCCCCCATTTTGTGACTTACTTTATATTCATGGGAAATTTTCCCTGTGTAAGTTCTTGGATGAATAATGAAAGTTGAATTGTCACTGAAAATTTGATCATATGCATTATATTCATAAGGATTCTCCCCTGTAAGAGCTCTCTGCTGTCCCAATGTTAAATCCATACAGAAGGAATTACCACAAATACTGCATTCATAAGGGCCCCTTTCTACATGAGTTCTCTGAGATAAACTGAGCTTTAAATTTTGGATGAAAGTTCTTTGACATTCATTATATTCACAGAGTGTCTCTCCTATCTGAGCTATCTTGTTTGAGAAAAAGGCAGCCTCTTCTTGTAATCCTTGTCCATTTTCATCATACTCAGAAGGCTGGTCAAAAATTAACTGAGTAAGATCCTGGCCATGACTAAGGATATTCCTTTCTTGATCATCGTTATAAGATTTCCCTCCAGTAGTTTTCTCATGACTAATATCAAGGAGCAATTTCTCATATAAATTAAACTTAGCAGGTTTTGTACCAAAATAGTTCTGTCTACTAATAATTAAGTCTGAAATATTCTTCAAACTCATTTCACAAGAGGCACATATCTTATATGAAAAATTTCTTAAAGAAACACAGTCTTTACCCAGATTGAAAGTTTTCCTTACTCTATCACCATGTATATTTAATGTTTTGTTGGTGGTGAGAGCAAATTGCCAAAAATGTCCATCTTCATTTTCTTGGCTGCTCTCTATTAGGTCATCAACTTTCCAGTCTTCTAGAAATGAGAAAAATAACCACATCTTATGAATTTCAGTACATTTCTAATGGAATTGGACTTTTACACAAAATGCCCTATTATACGATGAATCCTTTGTTTTAGACCCAGTTTCCTGGTATGAACTAAATCCAACTATATATTTCCTTTACTGGTCTGGTTGGAATGGAAAATATATGCTGCAGTGAAAGCAGGGCAAGGAAAGTGGCAATGACATTTAGCACTTTATAAATATATGACCTTCAGAACTAAACAACAAAAAGAAAAGGAAATAAAATTCAAAGCACTAGGGAGTGGCTGATTCTGAAACAAAAAAAATGCAAGAGAATGGGGTGAGTCCAAAGGAGACATTAAACATGGAATAAAGGGACAGTTAAGGTGAGTAGACAAGGGCTTTCAGAGGATGAACTGTGTTTGGTAGAGAGAGAACAATTTGGTCCTAATCCTCTCGTACACAGATTACTGGGGTAGGATTCCAACTAGAGTACGTGACTTCACTCTACGCATGCAACCAAACTAAAGTTCTAAAAACACCAACTTCCTTAGGTCCAAAAGAATAGTCCTATAACCCAGGATCTACATTTTCCTTTGATATAATTCACAAAAAAATAATTATTTTAAAAAATGTTTTAAGAAGAGCAAGTTAGAGAAGGTGAAATAAACTGAAGACATGGTGAGATTTTCTGACAGTTGTTCATTCAGAAAGCAAGAAACTCACAACTGGGTGAATTCATAAAAGGGAAGTTTTTTGTGTTTTGTTTTTGTTTCTAAGGAAAACAGACTAAAAAAAAAATTAGAGAAAGAATTTGCTTTGGCAGAGGCAGATCATGGTTTATGTCCTTACCTTCTCACAACTTTATTACTGTGGTAAGATCCTCACTAATGCATGTTGCCATTCCTCTCTCTCCACATTTTATGTCAACATCAAAATAAATCCTGAAATCATCTATTTTCTTATGCATTAAAGAACACTGCTTTACCCGACATTCCTACTCTCTTGCTAGCTGTGATTCACAACACAAATGTTCAACAGGAAATACAACACAGATGAGGTGCAGGCCATCTCTGCAAAAGGACCAGGTTCATTTTGTTTTCTCACAGCTGTTAAGGAAACTGGCCAAGCCAGCAAGTCAGATGTTCCTTCACCTCAATCTGCTGGCTTTCTTCTCCACAAAATAATTTTGTTTCTGAGGCAATGTTGATTTTTAAGTCTGATTTTATTTCTAGGTTAATCTTTTATAGAGTTTTTATTTTTTATTTATTTTTTATTTATTTTTTATTTTATTTTTTAAATATATTTTTTATTGATTTTTCAGAGAGGAAGAGAGAGGAATAGAGAGTTAGAAACATCGATGAGAGAAAATCATCGATCAGCTGCCTCTTGCACACCCCCTACTGGGGATGTGCCTGCATCCAAGGTACATGCCCTTGATCAGAATCGAACCCGGGACCTTTCAGTCTGCAGGCCGACACTCTATCCACTAAGCCAAACCAGTCCCGGCTAGAGTTTTTAGTTTTTAATACCTTGAGCCTCATCTGTGGATTTTACTTAACTGTAATATCCATAATGATCACATTTCTCTATGTGGTTCTGAGACCTTAAGTAGACATTATCTTAATATTTTTGGCTAGACTGGCCAGCATTACTCAGTGGGTGAGCATCGACCTATGAAATAGAAGGCCATGCTTAGATTCCCGATCAAAGCACATTCCTGGGTTTCGGGCTCAATCCCCAGTAGGAGGTGTGCAGGAGGCAGCCAATCAATGATTTTCTGTCATTGTTGATGTCTCTCTCTCTCCCCCTCCCTCTCTCTCTCTCCCTTCCCCTCCCTCCCTTCCCTCCCCTCTCTCTTTCTCTCTCTCTCTTCCTCTCTGAAATCAATAAAAATAGATTAAAAATTCTTTAGAAAAGCAAGGACCTATAACCAAGATTACTCTACCTATAATTTAGAAGGACAAATAAAAGAGCTTCTAAGACAAGGAAAAGCTAAAGCAGTTCATCACCACCAAATTAGTGTTGAAGAAGAAAAAAAAAAGGATAAGAAGTATGAATAATAAAATGGTAATAAGTATATATCTATCAACAATTACTTTAAATGCAAATAAGTTAAGTGCTTCAATCAAAAGATATATGGAGACTTAATAGATAAGGAAAACAGACCCTTGCTGTGTACAAGAGACTCATAGACCCTTGCTGCTTACAAGAGACTTACTTCAGATCAAAAGACACACAGATTTAAAGTAAAGAGATGAAAAGGCTATTTCATGGAAATGGAAACAAATAAAAAGCTGGGGTAGCAATACTTACACCAAACAAAACAGATCTAAAAAATAAAATAAACAAGTAGAACAGAAACAGACTTGCAGATACAGGGAACGTTTTGAGTTGGCTGTTGGGGGGATGGGTGGAAAAGGTGAAGGATTAAAAAGTACAAATTGGAAGTTACAGAATAATCATGGAGATGTAAAGTACAGCATCAGAATATAGTCAGTAATATTGTAATAATTATCTATGGTGTCAGATGGATACTAGATTTATCAGGGTGATAACTTAGTAAGTCATATAACATCTAATCACTGAGTTGTACACCAACTGCAACTGAAAAATAATAAATTACTTAAAGTAAAAAAAAAATTTATAAGTGAAATTTAGGACATAATATAGTATGGGTTTTAGTGTAAATTCTGGAGAGCAGAAAGAAATTAGGATAGGTAGAACAGGACCACAGTAGAGCACTTGTGATCTTGGTTCCAGCATGTCATCATTTTAGCTCAAATAAATTCTTATATATATATATAAAAAGAATAGGACCACACTGTAATAGTCAATGAAATACTTTAATTTTATTTATTAATAAAAAGCTGCTTTGTCAGGCTAGGAAAAGATACACTGGATGCTTTAGGTTAAAAAAAATAAAAGCCATTTATTAGGTAACTCAAGCCAGAAATGAAAAATCACAGGCAAAGTTCTGGTTTTATGTGGTATCAGTGAAAAGTGAGAAAATGAAGAGATGTAGCTGATGGTTTTGAAAGGAAAACAACAGGAGTCTGAAAAGACTAGTAAATAACAGACTTTGTACAGTGACCCATGGTTGCCACTTAAGGTAGTAAAAGGATTGTAGAATGTCCCTTAAATTTGACTCCTAGAAAACCAGCCTCTTTGGTTTTCATGTCACTTCTTTCTGAATCTCCTCTAATGATGAGATTTAACGGATTTACATGTGATAAAAATGTATTGTCCCAAGACTACTTCTCTCACAAAGAACCACTCTTTAGAAAAGGAGTCAGCAAACTATGACTACAAGCAATGAATGGTTCTTGAACTAAGAATATTCTTAACATTTTTAGAGGGACAAAGTAGAAGAGTAATAGGGAAGAACAAGGATAAGAAGAAAGGAGGAGAATAAATAGGAAGAGAAGGAGTGGAAAGAGGAGGAGCAGCATCAGCAACAACCATGCCCGCATGTGGCTACTAACCCTAAAATATGTACCTTCTGATCTTTTATTAAAAATTTGCCAACATCTGTTCTAGAAGATCTCCTCTAACCCCATGCCTTTGACACCACCTGAAATGAATGCCTTTCAAATGGATACTTCTAGTTCTGTATTCCATACTTGTACACTCCAACCTCCAATACACAGACTAGATTTTAACAGCTATCTCAAGCTTCTTGAGTCCAAATTTAAATTTGTAATAACTCCCCTATAATCTCTCCTCCCTAATTTTCTCTATCTCAGTAAATGACACCTTAATTTATCCAGTTTCTTGAGACAAATCAATGGAGTTATTCATGAGTCCTCTCTTTCGCACACTATTATCCAATCCAACAGCAAATCCTCTTAGTCTCATCTTCAATACATCTGTACAAATCTACCACTTTTGAGCACTTCCAACATAGCCTTAGCTACTATCTTCTCTCCTCTGAAGTACATAATAGCCTCCTAATTGGTGTTTCTTCCTTGCTAATGCCTAAGTACCACCCACCCAGCACAGTTTATTCACTGACTAGAAGTCAGAAAGACTTTTAAACAGTAAATCAAATTTGATGATATAATTTGATTTACATTAACTAAAAAAACAAAGGATTTCTCACATCACTCAAAACAAAATTAATGTACCTACCATGGTCTATGCTACTTCTTACGATATCATCTCCTATCTATCTCTCCCTCACCCACTGGTCTCCAGCCACATTGGCCTCCTTGCCATTCTTCAGTCTAAGAATACATCTGTCTGAGAAGTTCAACACCTGATGTTTTCCCTGCCTAAAATATTCACGCTTCCACTTTAATAGTCTTATCTCTATTAACCTCATTGAAAATTTTTCCTCACTTTCTTACCAAATATTACATCACTCTCCATTCCCCTTTCCACTGCATTAACAGTACTTACCATCATCCAACACTGTGTGTGTATATACATGCACATATATCTATACACACGCACACACATACACACAATACACAGGTATGCTTTGTGCCCCTCACTGTAATATACACTACATGACAGCAGGAACATTACTCTTTTAATTACCTAAAAACATAACTGGATTATAGTGAATGCTCACATATATTTGTTAAATGAATATATAGAAGTACTGCATGAAAACACACCAGCTAACACAAAGTCAATAGAGGGAAGGTGAACAATTCTAAAAGATACACTAACAACAACAAAATACATCAACCAAGAAAAATTATCTAAGATGAACCCAACTAAGTTTGGCTTATGGGTATAGATAAGCCACCCTTAAAATGTAGAACAAAGGAAAGCACTTATGGGTGAAAGTGACGTGGAGGAATGTGATTAAGGTAATAAAGGGATGTGGGCCAACTGTCCTTAGAACTTGCGAAGAGGTCTGGGGCTACAAAAAGAAATATCTGAAAGGTGATTAGCCCTAAACAACGGCTTAAGATCTCACTTCCTGTAGCTTCCATCTGCTTGTGAACTCAGGAACTCACCTGGGTGGCCCTGGCCTGGGAATCCTTGCTTTAATATCCAGGGCTCTTCTCCTTGTTCTATCTTGGTGATCACTTCTGGCTTAGTAATGCAATGCCCTGATAAGAGAAAATAATACAGTACGATGGCTCAACAGCCTGATTTTAGGGACTCTGAAAAAATGATGGGGGGAAAAGGTACAGCTTAAAGAGCTGTTCAAAGAAGGAGCCCAAATCAACCAATCCCTGAGTAGGGAAAAACACATTCTTTTTGCTAGCCCAAATCTCTAGCTATAAATCAGAAAATTCTTACAGGAAGTTCATGTTTCATCAACTAAGAAATGCATGCAACTGGTAGTCACATGGAAAAAATTCTTACCTATTGAGACAAGGTGGCTGTAAGTTTCCAGCATCATGTCTCTGTATAGTATCTTCTGAGCAGGATCCAGCAGATACCACTCTTCCTGGGTGAAGTCCACGCACACATCTTTGAATGATACTTGTTCCTGTAACGGTATATTCTTTTTCTATATGAAGCCGTCAGAACTATATAATGAGGAAAAAATTTGAAAGAACTAATTTCTTTAGAGCTTACTAAAAATTGTCATATAGGATGTCTTCTTAAGGTAAAATGTGTACAAACTGACTTTCCACTAAGGGCTTGGAACTGTCCTAACTGCTACAAATACTATTGATGAAAGCAAACACAGTTTCTGTTCTCAAATGCTTGTGATCTCATAAGGAGACATGTACATTATCATTTATTAAATTACACATTGTAGGAGCTAGCATTATTCACAAAATAGACTGGGGTTACCAAGGAAAAGTTAGTTCTTTTATATTATTATATTTTAAATGCTTAATAGTTTTATTTTTTTTAAATATATTTTTTATTGATTTCAGAGAGAGAAAGGAAGAGGGAGATATTATAGAAACATCAATAATGAGAGCAAATCATTGATTGGCTGCCTCCAGCATGCCCCCTACTGGAGATTGAGTCTGCAACCCAGGCATGTGCCCTGACTGGGAATTGAAGTGTGACCTCCTAGTTTACAGGTTGATGCTCAAACACTTAGCCACAACAGCTGGACACCTTTCATATTATTAAGTTAACCTTCACTGAGGAAGTAAAACTTTCAGTTGTTAAAATGAATAGTGGATTGAAAGGAATATGGTGCAGGCCCTGACCAAGTTCAACTTACGATTGAATAAAGTGACCAGTCTTGCATTCTACCTGCCCACCAGAGAAAGGATATATCCTCTCTGTTGAAAGAGATAATTTTCTGGAGCCTCTACCATTTTTTAAATAAATATAATGTCTGGCATCCAATAAAAAATGTCATGTTCTGTGAAGATAAGGACCAAGAAAAAAATCTCTATATATAAAGAGCCAGGGTCTGTAACAATTAAAATTACCAAAGGGAAGACCGAACGCCAGGCTGCTCGTGCAGCAGGCTCGGGTGGGCAGGGACTGGCAAGGGGGCTGAACTGCTGACCTCTTAGAGAGAGAGAGAAAGAGAGGCGAAGCTGATCATCAGCTCTTGCCTCTCTCTCCGGGCCTCGCCAGCAGCCAAGACTCTCTCTCTGAGAGGTCAGCAGTTCAGCCCCCTCACCAGCAGCCTGGGGTGGCTGCTGATCAGCCCCACCTCTCTGATCAGGGCCAGAGACACTGACTGGCATAGAAACCAACCAACCAGGAACAAATCTGGATGAACTGCAAGGAGCTAATGGCTGCCTAAGAGGCGGAGCTTTTGTTGCTGACTGGCATAAATAAAAAAAAAAAACCCCAACCAATTAGAACCAAATCTGGGTGAGTTGTGAGGAACCAATGGCTGCCTAGAAGGTGGGGCTTTTGATGCTGAATGGCATAGAAACTGACCAATCAGAACCTAATCTGGGTAAACTGTGAAGGCAGAACCTAAGGTGGGGGCTGAGGTGGGGTTTTATGGGCAACAGCTATTGGGTGTAAGGTGTTAAGACAGTGGTTCAATTTTTTAATTTGCAGAGGGTGATGGAGAAGCCTTGAAGGGCAATAGGGGTCGGTGCCAGGTGCCACAGCAGGTACAAGCAGTGGTCTAGTGCTGGTAGTATGTGCGAGCACCGTGCAGGACTGCAGCTTGCATGAGCAAAGAATTTTCAGTAACCACCAGAGGCTCATCCCAATGACAGTGACTGGTACCTCGCCTTTGCCTGGCACCCCCACTCACTTGCTCCACCATCCCACCACAGCCAATGCCCTGCTCCTGAGAGGCAATTGGGGCCGGCAGCTACCTCTCATACCTGCTGCCAGTGATAGCCCCACTCGCTCCCACTGTCAGCGGGCTCAGCACCGTCAGCGCATGGGAGCGGCAGTGGTGGGAGTGGGGCAGCTGGCAGACGGGGGGCCAGGGAGCCATGGTGGGAGGGGTCAGGTGGGGGCATGGAGAATTGGCCGAGACCCGCCCCTGTGCCCACCACAGCCTGGCAGCCACAGTTCCTTTCAACCTGCGTGAATTTGTGTATGGGGCTCCTAGTATAGGATAAAAGCTGAGTGACCAGAATGGCGGAACAACCAGAACGATCAGTGGCTATGAAGCACACTGTGGCAGCCAACCAGCCTGATCCAGCCCCAATTCCCCCCCCTACTCTGGCTGGCACGTCCCCCGACCAGTTTTCTACCCTGATTGGAGGTGGGGCCTCTAGTTCTCTAATAACAATGCTTCATTGAGTCTAGACTGGTTATGCAATGTAGTTTATGTTGTACATGTGCATTCTATCTGGTGCCTGGGACTTCATGTGCTAAGCACAGAGTACCTATGTAACTAATCCTTGATAAAAACTTTGAGCACCGAGCTTTCCTGGCAGATATTTCATGCTTGTTGTCATAGCTCATTGCTAGAGGACTAAGTGTGTCCAGGGAGAAGACTCTTACCAACTTGTGCCTGGTTTCCTCTGGTTTCCCATGTGCCTTTTCCCATGCTGACTATGCTTTGTATCCTTTCACTTATATAAGTCATAACCATAAGTACAACTCATAATGAGTCATCCCAGTGATTCACTGAACCTGGGAATGCTCTTGTGGCCCTCCAATACATGTATATATTTATACACATGTACTAGACTCTCACACATACATTAAAAGGGCATTCTAGAACTGAAACTAAGAACTCATTAGATGGGTCAAAATCATACCACAGAAAGGAGACAATATGAAACATGTACATATCTAACAAAAGGATATCAAAATATAAACAACAAAAACTGAAAGGAGAAACAGACAGATCATAGTTGGAAACTTCAATGTTCCTCTCTCAATATTGAGAGAGAGCAGGCAGAAAGTCAGTAAGTATATGGATGACCTGAGCAACACTATCACTCAACATGATCAGTCTTTAACCAAAACAATAAAATACAGATTCTGTCACTCTGTTCTAGCTCACATGGAACAGTCACCAAGACAGAACATAGCCCAGGCCACAAAACACATCTTTTTCTATTTTTTTAAATGATCCAAATACTTTTTTAAATATATATTTTATTGATTTTTCACAGAGAGGAAGAGGGATAGAGTCAAAAACATTGATGAGAGAGAATCATCAATCAGTTGCCTCTTGCACACCCCCTACTGGGGATGTGCCCGCAACCAAGGTACATGTCCTTGACCGGAATCGAACCCGGGACCCTTCAGTCTGCAGGCCGACGCTCTATCCACTGAGCCAAACGGTTTCGGCCACAAAACACATCTTAACGAACTTAAAATAATTGATCATACAAAATATGTCCTCAGATCATAATAGAATAGAAATTAATAAGCTAATAACAGTTGGAAAATCCCCCAAATACTAAATGTGTTATTAAACAATACATTTATAAACAACTTATAGGTCAAAGAAGAAGTCTCAAAAGAAATTTTAATATATTTTAAATATAATGAAAATGAAAATAAATTAAATATAATGAAAATACTTAAATATAATGAAAATGAAAATACCTTAATATATTTTAAATATAATAAAAATGAAAAAATGATGCAGTGCATAAAGGGAAATGTATAGCATCAAATGTATAGGTTAGACATACAAGTTTTTAAATTGGTAACCTGTGATGTCAGAGGAATGGTGGTGTGAGAGATTCCCTTGGTCTCGCCCCTTGAAGTTTCAATAATTTAAGCAGCTATAATTCAACAAAGAATTCCCTGTTCAACCACGAACATGTCTGAGAGATCTGCACATTGAAACATCTAACGGTGGGCAAGTGGGAGCCAACCAAGGTGACAAGAAGGGAGAAGAGTTTAAAGGAGCCATGGACACAGCCCTGCAGCCAAGAGCTTTTGTGAATGGCACTCCCTTCAGCCAAAGAAGCAAAGGGGTTTAGTAAGCATTCCTGCAGGAGTGGGCAGTCTGAGCTCCAGCTGAGCCCAGTGTCCAGGGCAGGGACAAAGCACAGAGATGTGGCCATGGTTGTCTGGCAATTGGCATTCCAGACAGAGACTTCCAGACCAAGCCCAAGAGCCTGGCCACCTTTCTTTAAGCACCCAGAGCTCGCCTCCCCTCACCCTTTGTGTTAGGTTGCAGAGATATTATCTGCAAATCTGAGAAATGTTACCACAGAAACACTTTTTCTCTGAGCGAAGGGTGCACTCTGTGACTAATCTCAGGGATGGGTGGAGGCACAAAGGGGACTCCATGCAGGTCCACTGGTCACCATTGCTGGAAGGGCAAAGCAACAAAGGAGGCAGCCAGGTCTCATCAACTCATCTCACCCCTAAAACCACAAAGAAACACAGTCTTATTGAATACCCTAGAGGTCCGATGCACAAAGATTCGTACAAGAATAGGCCTTCCTTCCCCTGGCTGCTGGCACCGGCACCCAGGACCCGGGCTGCTTCACTCAGGCCGCTGCCGCCACCCACTGAGGGTGTGCTCGGAGCTGCAGAGCACACCCCTACCCCTGGTGTGTGTCGACTGGGGTGGGGGCGGCATGCAATCCCCTCCCACCCATCTGTGCTCACAGCTCCTCCAGAGCCAGTGGTGACGTCTGGCTAATTTGCATACTATCTGTGTGTGTGTGTGTGTGTACACACACACCGTATTTTCCGGCGTATAAGACGACTTTTGAAATGAAAAAAAGTCAACCGAAAATCGAGGGCAAAAGACCAAAACTGCACAAAAATTACCAGCAGATCTTGAAGGCAAAGTCTTTTCTTTGAAGTGGGGGGTTTCTTATACAGCGAATATAGGCCTAAACCTATGTTTTAACTGTAAAATTAGGGGTCGTCTTATACGTAGGAAATTACGGTGTGTGTGTGTGTGTGTGTGTGTGTATAGTGACCTGTTGCAGGAATATTCTTGCAAGATTTCCAACAAGCTTCCCTCCCACTACCTCTCCCACTGTGGAGGGCAGCGTGGGGTGGGCAGGCAGGATGGGTGCCCCACCCGTCCCACTTGCCCCACCATGCCCATGGCCATAGCCACCACTGTCTTCAAGGTTGCGCATGGGCGCTGTCACTACCGCTGCACAGCTCACCCCGCACGCCCAACCTGCCTTGCCCGCTGCTGCTGCTGCCTCCGAGGCTGCACAGCGCCCGCTGCGCACCCTAAACCGCCTCACCTGCTGCCGCCTCTTAGGCCGTGTGCATTACCGCTGCATGCCTCGCCCCGCCCTGCCGTCGCTGTCAGTGCTTTCCCTCAGCTGCAGCTGCCTTAATTTCCACTCTCCCTCCCTCTTCCTTCTATGCTGTCTTCAGTCTTCACGCCTCCCTCCCTCTGCACGCAAATTAACCACCATCTTTGTTGGGTTAATTTGCATACTCACTCTGATTAGCTGGTGGGCATGGCTTGTGGGTGTAGCAGAGTGGTGGTTAATTTGCATACTACTGTATTATTAGGTAGGACACTCTATTATTAGGTATGATAGATGATCTAACAAAAATTTACATCCATGCAAAAATCAACATGTGAATGTTTCTCAAAGTTTAATTCAGGATGCCAAAAACTGGAAGGAAAAATTCTAAAATCACTTATACATGTATTAGTAAGCTGAAACTAAATAATTAAGTGAAAGTCAAATGGTGGTAGCCAGATTCTCATTGTTAGAGTGGGAGATTACAGACAAGTAAGGGGAGAAGGCTAGATAGAATGTTCCATGTGCCAATGATTACAGCAAGAGACATCAATATGAACTAATACTTACTGTAGATAGAGATGGTTATATACTGAAATATTTATAGATATGTATATTAGTTAGTATAGACATATTTCCTTGTTCAGTCGTCTGAGAGGGTGTTTACAAGCAATGATGACACATTAGCAGCAACAGCCTCCCAATCTCGGTTCCAATAAAAGAAACCAGAGAAATTATCAAAAGACAAATAATATAACAAAAAGTAATAGTTTGTCACGTATATAATAAACAAGCATTAGTAGCTCTAATATATATAATAAGAGCTAACTAGACACTGAAAAAAGGAAGCCAGAAACTTAGAAGCAAAATGGGCAATAGGTATGAACAGATAGTTCACTGAAATATAAATACAAGACAACTTTTAGATACATGAAAAAATATTAAGTCTCACTCATAATTAAGAAAATTGCAGACGAAAACTATATAAAATATCACTTTTTACTTTTAGCTGCCAAAAGTTGAACCAGATAGTGACTAAAGAATAGCTGATGAGAAACAAGCACTCTCATGTATTGTAAAGGGAATGTAAAATGATATTATAATTCCACCAAACTAATCAAATTTATCTATTTGTATTCACCCTTTGATCTGGCAACTCCACTTATGGTAATTTATTTGATGGAATAAATCTATACTTACAAGGTCATTCATTAAAACATGGTGTGTAGCCGAAACCGGTTTGGCTCAGTGGTAGAGCGTCAATCTGCGGACTGAAAGGTCCCAGGTTTGATTCCGGTCAAGGGCATGTACATTGGTTGCGGGCACATCCCCGATAGGGGGTGTGCAAGAGGCAGCTGGTCGATATTTCTCTCTCATGACGTTTCTAGCTCTCTATCTCTCTCCCTTCCTCTCTGTAAAAAATCAATAAAATATATTAAGAACAAAAACAAAAACAAAAACAACATGGTTTGTAGCAGAAAAAGGTTGGAAGTAGTTAATACTTGGTTAAATAAACTATGGAACATTCACAATTGAATTACTGTACAGTTATAACACAAAAACAAACAGCAATCCATGTTCTGTTATACAGAGTTCTCTGGGACAGTATGAAAAAAGTGAAAAAAAAATGTCGAAAAGGGAAAATAGTGTATAGACTTGCTATTTGGTGTGTTAACTTTAACAGCAGAATCAGCTTCATTTGGGAGGTTATTAAAATTACAGAATTCAAGACTCCACCCAGCTCTACTAACTACAATACATAAAAAATCTGCATTTTAACAAAAGGTTCTGCCTTAGTACTATGCTGTTTCCAACAACGAAACAAAAATGATTATAGGCAATAGATGCATTTATTTCAGTGTTGTCATTAGAAAGACCAGAGAAAATTTTACAATAACTTGGGTAACTGTAAAATTAACCATCTTGCATCTGGTTTTACCAACTGTCCATTTGGATTTACTACTGTTGTTACATTTCCCTTAATGTAAAATTTTGCCTATTATTTGAAATATGGTAGCAATCATACTTGGGTAAAAACTACTGTTTGAATTTTAACCCTACTATTCTGACTTCGACCTTCACTTACTTGCTTTATTCATCGCGCGATAAGCTTAGGGAGGATGAGTTCAAGTTCTAGGCAAGGTTACAGGCAGAGCTTTCTTTTTCATTAAAGAGCCAGCCCTATGTACACTTAGTGGTTATCTCGATGCTGGCCTCGAAAACAATGCTTTTCTATCCAATTAAAAAAATGCACCTGGCATGGTTTTGAGATTGTGGGCATATCTGGTCTCTGGCCTGCAAGGTCAGACAGCTAGGTTTGTCTTCATCGTTCTTCAAAGGGGCTAAAGCAAACTAGAAAGCAATATTTTATCTAGGAAGAACAGCAGAAAATTCCAAACAACAGTTTGTTGCAGAATGGGGGTTTTCCTTCCAGAACCTTTAAAAAGAACTACCTGCCCCTAAAGCGGCGCAGTCGTGTAGGGTCCGCCTACGTGCGGTGCTCTTGCGGCTGCCCTGGCCAGTCAATAAATCCTTGTTTGCTTTTTAAAAAAAATAAATTATCAGCCTCCGGTGGTCTTATTTTGAACCCAGGGTTCGACCCCACAACATTTTTACTTTTTCATTTTAAAAATATGAACCCTTATAAAACTTAGAAAACACATTTTAAAACAAGTGGGAATAAAAAAACAAAAACTCACCTGTGATTTCTTCATTTTCTGTTCTTAGTGGAGGAGGCAGTGCTAAGAAAGAAGGAAGAAGGAAGTCAGGAGAACTTGACCTGCTTTGCAGTTCCTGGATTTACCTGCCTACACAGCTCCACACACAAGATACTTACATGTCCACGTGTGGCTCCAATATATGTTGAGCTTAGACATGATACTTTTCACTGAGTGAATGTAATATTTGTTTCTTACTGATTTATTACCAATTTAGGTTCTGTGACACAAAAATTAAAAACATAAGAAGATGAGTTTAACAGAAAACAGTAACCTAAAGAAGGAAACACCATGGATTTGTTAAAACTTATGTTGTAGAGGAAAAGAAACCCTCAAGCCATACTGTTTATCTATTTACCTGCTAACAACATTAATCCTTTGGGGTCAAAGGGGATGGGGATGTTTAAAGACCAGGTAAAATTTTTAATGTTCGTTCTAACCTGCTTACAATTTTCATAAAGATCTTTCAATAAGGAACCAACTTTGACCTAACAGTTGACAAAATGAGCAGAAGCTCAGGGATCTGCAGACCTACCTTTTCATCTTGGCTCCACCACTAACAAATTGCATGATCTGAGCCAGTCGCCTTCTCAGACTCACTTTTTAAAAAACCTTTCAAATAAGGTCCAACTACTAGATCATCCGGAAAGGACTTGCCTGCATGAGGCCCGGAGAGTGGGAACCTCAGCATCTTCTCTAGATGCCATCATCCATCCATCCTGGGAAGAGCGGACCGTGAGCCCAGAACGAGAGGCTTAGGGGGTATTTAGGGAGGAGTTATGACAGAATTTCCTTAGCTGTGGCCGGTGAGCCTTTCAGCCCTACGACAAGGCCACGAACTCTCCCAAGGGTGGCATTTCCTGTAGAGCCTGTGTGCCCAGCCTGTGTGCCAGCCACAGCCCAGCCCCGCAGCTCCAGCTCACCCCTCTTCTTAGATCTGTCCCAGGTCTTCCCGTCACACAGCCTTCCCGGCTTCAGGAGACCGTGTCAAGATTACTAATCCATAACAAATCACAAGCGAACACATCATAAATACTAACTTGGGATCTGGAGAACGCTGGAGCCAGGACGGGGCCCGGGTCGCCAGCCAGTCCGGCCCTTTCCCGCTTCTGGTTCCCCAAGGAGTTAACTGGGACAGGAGGCCCCGAGGGCCGGCCCAAGCTCCCGCCGCACGTGCCGCACACGCAGCCAGTGTACACAGCTAACAAAACGCAGGTGCTCGGCACAACACGGCGCGTTTTATGGAAGAAAAAGCAGGGTCTCTCGCGGGTTCAAGTACCGCCAACCGCCGGCCCGACGCGCCCTCTTCCTCGCAGGCCCGGCGCACACGCCTGGCACGCGCACCCGCCGCGCACGCGCACTCCTCCTTCTCAGCCCCGCACCCGCGCACCCGCTGCGCATGCGCACTCCTCCCCGCTCGCCCCTTCGCTCTGCGGCCCGGCGCTCCCGTCGCGCACACGCGCACTCCCCGCCGGTGGCCACCCGAGGGCGCGGTGGCGCGGGGGCTGGACGCCGGGGAGGTCGCCAGCCCCGGCCCAGCTGGACCGAGAAGCCCCCCCGCCCAGCGTCCCTCAGCCTCAGGTGCCGCAGACGCCAGGGGTTCCGCCGGGGTCGCAGGGCTCCTCCTCATCACCGGAGCCGCCGCACCCCAGAGCCGCGCGGGACCCCTCGGCCCTCGCTCCCCCCTCTGGGCCTCACCCGCAGCTCCCTCGCCGCGTGGACCCGCAGCCAGGGATGGTCCCCCCGGAGGGCCGGCGGCCGGGAGGAGGCGGGGATGCACATGCGCAGAGGGCGGCTCCGCGGCGGGCGGAGAGTGGGGCTGGGCCCCTGACAGCTGGGGCAGCGAGGGCTGGAGAAGAGGCCCGGCCGGGGGAGGCGATGCTCGCTCCTAGATTGTAAACCTAAGCTGGTAGCGGGGCCCACCTAGCAGGGTTTTTATGGATACGCATCGCAGGCATCTACACGGTAAAAGCACTTAGGACGGTGCCTGGCACGTAAATTGTTAAGTACATTTCTCAGGATCCCCTCCCCAGTAAGCTCCACGCCCGCTCCGCTGTGTCTCATCTCCAGATGCCTCCTGTGGGAAAAGTCCAGCCTTGTCTTCATCAAGTCCAGAAGGAAGACCAGGGTTCAGAGATGCTGCCATATTAACCCTTAGGAGTACTTTGTAACCTGCGTGGTCTGACATGGGCCCCCAGTGGCTGCTGGCTCACATAGCTGCTATGAACAGCGATTTTCAACTGGTGTGCTGCAAGAATCTTTAAAACATACAATAATACCTGACCCTTTAGTTATTTACATTTAAATAAATATAAATATCAATAATTGTTTTAGTTTAGGTTCTTCAAGAGAGCAAACTTTTGGGGATTATGTATCCCCAAATTGCCATGTGCTTGCATGGGCCACGCCCTCTGTTTCCAGGTGTGACTGACAGAGTCTTCCCTGGTCTCTTCAGCTTTACTGGGCATGCATCTGTCTCCTCTTTGTGGATTCCTGAGGAGTGTGAAACTGCAGCTTCCTGGCTAAGTTGCCCAACTAACATGCATTGTGATAAAGCCAATTTATTAAAAAATTAAAGCACGTGAGTTTTTAAAAATTTATTTTTATTTATTTATTTTTTTAGCATGCAAGTTTATTAAAGAAGCAAGGCAAGCAAATCTATCATTGGCATAATACACTGCTGCTGGGCTCTCTCCTAACACATTTTTATTGATTTAAGAGAGGAAGAGAGAGGTAGAGAGAGAAAAACATCAATGATGAGAATCATTGATTGGCTGCCTCCTGCACACCCGCCTTTGGAGATCAAGCCTCCAACCAAGGCAGATGCCCTGACAGAGAATTGAATTATGACCTCCTGGTTCATAGGTCTATGCTCAACCACTGAGCAACACTGGCTGGGCCAGGCTTTATTCTTTTTGTTGTTGTTGTTGTTAATATCCAAGGATATTTTTCCATTGATTTTTTAGAGAGAGTGGCAGGGAGAGGGAGAAACAGAGAGAAACATTGATGTGAAAGAGATTGGCTGCCTCACATACCAGTCCCAACTGGGAATGAGGGGTAGAGGTGGAGGGGCTGGGCATGGAGCTTGCAACCAAGGTGTGTGACCTTGACAGGAATTGAACCCTTGACCCTTTGGTCCTCAGGCCAATGCTCTATTCACTGAGCCAAACCAATTAGGGTGAGCCAGGCTTTATTTTTAATAGATTTTCTAGTTATTGGATTGTCCTTGGAAAGTACTACTTAAATTTTATTTGTTGTTAATCCTTACTTGAGGCTATTTTCTATTGATTTTTAGAGAGAGAGGAAAATCACTATGAAAGAGACACATTGATTGGTTGCCTCCCACAGGAGGCCCGACCAGAGCCGCATACTGAGCATGCCCCACACTGGGGATCGAGCCCGCAATCCTGGCATGTGCCCTTGATCAGAACTGAGCCCTGAACCCTTCAGTCCACAGGCCAATGCTCTATCCACTGAGCCAAACTGGCTAGGGCGGTACTAATTAATTTTTATTTAGTTGTTGATTGAGAAGCCTGAGAAAGTTAGAAATGCATTTGACCTCGCAGCAGGTAGAAATAAAGAGCAATTCTAAAGGCATTAAGGTTCCTCTTAAAACTCTATCAAGATGGAATGCTCCTCAGAGCTGATTACAATATTGGTGACTATTTTACCATGGAATGTCTTATTCTTAAGATACAAGCAATCACTAAATATCATCACCCTAGGTGATCATTAGTGTAAAACAGACAAATCAGAATGAAGCATGTTTAAAAGTTGAACCTCATTGAAAGTCATCACTAAAAAGGGGAAGGTGGCAGGACTTAGATTGGAGCAGCATTTAAAGTTATATGAAGTATGGGCAATAAATTAGTTTTATTAGTAATATAGTACTAGTAAATTACTAGTAATGTACAGTAGCTAGTGGAATTGGGTATTGTGACTTTTTTTGTGTTACTGGGTTACATTAGTTAAGTATGACATAAAGATGGCATTTTATCATGAGATAGTGAAAACCTATAAAATGATACAGGGAAAACTTGCTATTGACTTGGAACATTAATAATGTGGACAGGGATCCATTAACAATTCAATTCAATTTTATTTAGACACTGTTTATTTTGTATATTTACTGCTACATTCCATCAGAAAATTTCTTGATGTTTTGAAAAATCATCAAGTAAAATACATTTATTTGAAAAAATTCTAATGTTTAGTCTTTTCACATGTAAATACTAGTATGCTACACAAAATAGACAGCACAAAACTACCCCAACACAAATTGCTGTATGCACCATTTCTGAAACACATCCCAAATAGAAAAGTGCCTTTACATTGGCTGTAGTGCTTTTAGCTCTAAGGAACAGGAAACAGTAACTTTGTAAAGTGCCAGGTAGGAACTGTCTTAGGCTTGATGGGCCATGAGGTCTATGCTGGGACTACTCAGCTCTGCTCTTGGAACATGAAAGAAGCCACAGGTCAAGCAGAAATGAACGGTTTTTGTATCGGTGTTCTAATAAAACTTCATTAGAGGGACACTGAAATTTGAACATCTCATAACTTTCACATCACAAAACATTCTTTTTTTCAGCTATTTAGAAATGTAAAGCCATTCTTAATTTGCCAGCTGCAAAAATGGGCGTGGGCCAGCTCCAAGTCACTTCTGGGAAAATGTACAAACAAACCAAATGGCTCTACAGCAATCAAGTTTGGGATGAATGTTGGCAGCCAATCCTTTTCTTCAGCATAATTCAAAAAAGACAAATGACAATGATGATAATATCTAACACAGGGGTCTTCAAACTTTTTAAAGTGGGGGCCAGATCACGGTCCCTTGGAGAGCTGGAGGGCTGGACTATATGAACTACTAATTCCTACTGTAACACCTTGGCTGCGCTCACTGCCCAAAAAACCTGGCGGGCAGGATCAGACTCCCCTGAGGGCTGCATGTGGCCCGCGGGCCGTAGTTTGAAGACCCCTGAAACATATAGCTATGTTTCCATCTCAGAAGCTAGTCTAAGTGCATTAAAATAACCCATTTATCCCCAAAGCAATCATAACATATTATCATTTCTCCTATAAAAGTAAACTGAGGCATCGAGAGGTTGTGTGGCCTGCCCCATGCTGGAATTTGAGCCTTTGCCATGTTGCATCTGCCAGAAATAAACAGGCAACACAGCACATTTAAGACATCTACAAAATAGAAAACAGATAGCGCTGCACCCTGCTAAAACATCAACAGTAAGGTAGATAACAATTTCTTACATAGACTTATTTGTGGTTACTGTATAGAGGTTTATCAGCTGTTTAAAAAAATAAACTCGAGGTTTTCTTATAAACGTGTCCCTAATGTAAAATGTAGCTCACAGTTGAAAATTTTACAAAAACATTTTTAACTTCTTTCTGAAGGATTAGTTAGTAACAACATACACATTCATTTAAAAATGACAGAAAACAGGAGAACAAGATGCATTATAATTAAAAAATTACTTAAATACAAATTGACAGGAGTCACTGCTGAAACTTAACCACATTCATCACATTTGTAGGGCTTCTCCCCTGTGTGTTTCCTTTGATGTTTAGTAATATCTTTGTGTACATGAAAGCTACTGAACTAAAGTGATATATTTCCCTATGTACAATTTTGGGTTCCACAGGCCCATCAAACACCCATAGGCCGTGTTTTGTAGCACACTCACACACATAAGTCCCACATACTACAGGGCTCTACCTGTGTTTAATGACGTTGCCTGATTATTCAATTTATTTGTACTTTTCAAAATCTTAATATATCAAGACAGTTGTAGTTTTCTAAATACACACACACACACACACACACACACACACACACCTTATAGTCAAATCTCTGTGACATGACTTCTGGTACCACTATTTCCCTCCATATAGTTTCTCTTTGAATTTTCTTGTAAAGCTTTCGTATATTTAAAGGTTCTATCCCAGTATCAATAATTCGACGTTTGCTAAAACATCACTTCTGATAGAAGTTTCTGGCTCTGTTTCCATCTTTTCAGTCAGCCTCTCTGAGTTTAACTGGGGTAAAAAGACTTCTGAATGATCAGGAATCTGACAGGAGTCTCTCATGTGAGCTTTTGGATGTCTGGTGATGGCTGTCCTGCCAGAAAATTTCCTGACATTCATTTTACTTACAGGACTTCTCTCCTGTGTGATTCCTATGTTGTACAATAAAGTCTGGCTTCTCAAAGGTTTCCTCATGTTTTGCAGTGTTTCTGTCATCAATGTTGTCTGACATTTAGTCAAGTCTGACATATGGTAAAATTTTCACTTGTAGAATTTCTCTCTGTATTTCCTGTCTGTGAAGGATTGTGGCTAAAGTTCCCCATATTGATGGTATATCTAAAGTTTTTGTCTTGTGTAAATTATCTTATTATTCTGAATGGTACACTCAGCCAGAAGTTCCCAATTCATACTATTTATTAGCTCTTTCTCGGTCTGTGTATCTTTTGATGTGCAGTGAGTTCTGACTTCTGGATAAAAGATTTCTTACACTCTTGACATTCATAGGGTTTCTCCCCTGTGTGTTTTCTCTGGTGTATGATAAAATGTGACTTCTGAGAGAATAATTTCCCACATTCCTTACATTCATAAGGTTTCTCTCCAGTGTGAGTTCTTTGATGTAACCGCAGGACTGAATTCACAGAGAAAGATTTACCACATTCATCACATTTGTAGGGCTTCTCCCCTGTGTGTTTCCTTTGATGTTTAGTAAGGTCAGATTTATAGTAAAAGTGTTTTCCACATTTATTACACTCAAAGGGTTTCTCTCCTGTGTGAGTTCGCTGATGTACTGTGAGGGCTGACTTCTGGTAGAAGCATTTCCCACATTCAGTACATTTATAGGGTTTCTCCCCAGTATGAGTTCTCTGATGAGTTTTGAGATGTGTGTTTCTAGAAAATAATTTCCCACATTCCTTACATTTATAAGGTTTTTCCCCTGTGTGTGATCTTTGATGTACTGTAAGGTGTGATTTCTGGGAAAAGTGTTTTCCGCATTCCTTACATTGAAATGGTTTCTCCCCGGTGTGTGTTTTTTGATGTACCATTAGGTATGCCTTAACATAGAAGAACTTCCCACATTCAGTACATTCATAGGGTTTTTCTCCTGTGTGTGTTTTCTTATGTTCTGTGAGGTGTGGCTTCTGATAGAAGGACTTCCCACACTGATCACATTCATAGGGTTTCTCCCCTGCATGAGTTCTCAAATGTCTACTGAGAGATGACAGGTGGTAGAAAGTTTTCTTACATTCTTGACATTCATAAGCTTTCTCTCTGGTGTTAGTCTTCTCATGTCTTGTGAGGTCTCCATTCCTAGGGACAGATTGCCCATCTTCATTGGGTTTGTCCTTTGAGTGAGTATTCTGATGTACTGTAAGGATAGACTGCTGGTAGAAGGACTTCCCACATTCATTGCATTTATAGGTTTTCTCTTTGGTATGCGTCTTTTGATTTGTGGATTCTCCAGTCCTAGAGAAAAAATTTCAAATTCATTAATGTGTAAGTCTTTTTTATTTGTCTGCTGTCTATTTTATAGCTGTGTGGTAGGCAGTTAGATAGCCATGAACAGAGTGAGGACACTGGGCCAGGGACAGAAGGTCACCAGGGCAGAAAGCCTCAGGTTTCCAGCAATGAGAAAAACTGGGAAAAGTACCACCTCATCCACAGTGTAACCTTTCCTTCCCTAGCATATCACTCCCTACTCATGTGATTTAAACCTCTTGACCTTTCATTTCTGGTTGTATAGTCCAGATGTTCTCCAGACCTTTCATATCACTTGTCATGTGATTTAGACCTTCCCCTGACCTTTCCTCTCTTAGCATGTTGCTAGTCTTGGGATAGACCCCTTAGAGGAGGAACAAGGGGCCTCATGCAACTCCTATGTAGGCCCTTGCACGATCACTCCCTTAAGCATCAATCCCTGGGGATAACATCTAGCCTCAGTTATGTTTTAGCCTGAAGTCCAGAAAAGTAGCAAAACCAGACAAATGATGCCATGGCTGACCTCAGGACCGACAATGACTAATGACCCCCTGCCTTTGTGCCAACCAATCAGTAGAGACCATGACCCTCAAATGACACACCTGGAAAGCTTATGAATATTCTATTGGAATCCTCCCCTGAGACCTTCAGATAAACACCCTCAAGATGGATGACCCAGGGTGGCTCCCCCTCTTGGAAGCACACCCAAGCTTTTCCCCTCACCCTCTTCTTCCCATCAGATAAAAGGTACTTTTACTTTTCTCCCTCCTAAGCACCAAGGGCCCTTGTTTTGCTCCTATAACATGTTTAATTTGTTTCCTGAGCCCATTTATTCCTCATCTCACTTCTGCTTCTGTGACTTTCTAGATACACTTTCTCTTACAGTTTGAGTCTTGGATCTGAATTCTTTCTTAGCCAGAACACAAGTACCGAGGTTGTTAAACTAGGGTCTGGTCTGACTTCACCAGTCTAACACCTAATGCCATTCTCACCACCAAAATAAGAACCAATTTCTACAAAATTCCCCATATTAATTAGATTCATAGGGTTTCTCCACTATGAATGCTCTCTGACATACACTGTGGTTTACTGTTTGATAGAAGAACCTTCACTTGCATTATATTCATAGGATCTCTCTACTTAACTCTACCTTGTATAATAAAACCTCCCTGATTGTGTAACTCTGAAGAATCAGAAGACTGCTTCAATAATTGTGCTCCCTGATCTTGAATAAGGTCTCCATTATGAAAAAGGGCTTTCTCATTTGCATTAAGTTCTTTGCAATTTGCTCCAATGTTAGTTTTCTCACATGTAGTATTAACTAGGACAGTCCCAATTCCAGTACCCTCATCTAGACCCTTTCCTATAAAACTTGTAATTTTAAAACTGAATTCTTGAACTTGCCTTGACTTTTCAGCTTTGCTTTCCTGGTGTCTTTCTTCTGACTCATGAATCTTCCATAGGTCTATAAAGGAATCCAACATTTAATACCATGTAAATCTTAAACAATAGCATGGTCATAGGGTTGGGTTGATTCTTAGGCTTCAAGTCAATCTCTGTAAATGAAGGAACTCTCAAATGTAAACTTCCTCTATGTCATTGGTTTAAAAAATAATAAACACTAAAAACTGCAATAGCAGAAAGGGGAAGGAATGTGGTTATAAACCCAAGCACCAATGACACTTTACAAATAATGACCTTAAAAACTTGGAGGATGCCATAGCCGATTTGGCTCAGTGGATAGAGTGTCAGCCTGAAGACCAAAGGGTCCCCAGTTTGATTCTGTTCAAGGGCATGTATCTCAGTTGCAGGCTCCTCCCAGCCTAGTCAGGGCTCATGCAGGAGGCAACCAATCTATGTTATTTCTCTCACATCAACATTCTTTTCTGTCTTTCGCTCCTCTTCCACTCTCTCTAAAAATCAATGGGAAAATATCCTCGAGTGAGGATTAAAAACAAACAAACAAACAAAACAACAACAACAAACAAACAAAAACATTGGAGGAGAAAATTAAGACAAAAAAAAGGACAGGGAGAGAGAATAAAAAATACTTAAAGTATTACTTAGCAGGAATGTGAGATTCATAGAGAATTCTGTGAGCTCATGAAGGACAAGTAACAGTAAGTAAGGGTGCTAAAAATCAGTACACAATCATATTCACTGGAAACATTGGGGCAAAGATTAAATTGTATGAATTAATGAGCTAAATACATAGGTTATTTTATCTGTTCACACCTAGTATATTGTGTTAGGATTCCTAGTAGTTAGCAGACTATAAACTTCTACTTTCTTTCCTCTTTACCTGTACACAACAATCTAGTTGTCAACACTAAAGTGACTTTTTCAGAACATCAATTTCCTCGTATTCAGAGGAACAGTCCTATAGCTTAGACTTAATTTTCACTAGGACAGAGGACTCAGAAAGTTATATGTCCAAAAGGAAAGATTTTTTTAAAAGCAGAGCATATATCACCCATATAGCAGGAACAATTCCCAGTTATAACACCAGCTGTGTTCACCCTGACCACTAAATACTGCATCTCTAAAGCAATATTACCTATGACTCAACAACAGTCTTATTCTACTTTCATATCTTAGCTCTCACATCTCTGCTCCAATTTACTGCATTGTCTTTAGATTAATGGTTCAACATCATTCTAGAACACTTACTGATCTTCAGCATTCATGTTTAAATGCTTAACAGAAAGTCAAAGATTATGAGCAGAGGCTTGTGGTTGGGAGTTCATGGCATTTGTAGGGGAAATATAAAAGTTATTTGACAGGGACTTTGCAAGGTTAACTTGGATATACATGAAATAAGATTCTATTTATGAAAGATACTTCAGAGAGTAACTGAAGTAATGATTAGCATGTGTTTGGGGAGTCATGAGGAGAAACAAGATGTAGTAGGCCAGAAAGAGCTAGACTAGTTCCTGACAGAATATTAACTTAGCTGTATTTGGTAATCGTGAGCCAGTGTAAGTTTACCATGATAGACTAGCAGCAATGTATGTTTGCAGCATTACACAACTACTATGAACATTTAAATTAAAAATTAGCTTTCAACACTAATAAGGCATTTAGATCAGTGGATCTATCCTATAGGATGGTAAAATATGGTACCAAAATACAAATAAAATGAAGGTGCTGGAGACATCAATTTTAGGAGTTCTCAGCCTAAAAAACAAAGTGTTGGTCTAGAAAAGCGAAGCCCTGGCAGAAGTTACTACACAGGGCAGAGGACAGAGTGTGTCTCATGTTAACTGAAACAGAATCTTTCAAAAAATATCTAGTGAACAACTAACATACATGGGAAGGCATTTGTTGTTAATAAAAGGAGGGAAATGGCATTTGAAAAAATGTATAAGCCAGAGTCATAAACACTTTAGGATTGATTATAGCTGCATACTTCGATGGCAGAGAGTAATCGAATTCTAGAAAAAAAAAAGTTTAAGTCAAGGTTAGTATATAGGAAAGATAGGTAAACATAAAAATGTTGAATTTTTATGGGGTGAATTTCAGTGAAGAGAATGAAAATTGGAGGTGTGATTTGTGTTGCTTACATATGCTGATCAAGCATCCTCATTCATTTCCAGATCTCTAGGGCACTTAAAAAAATGATTCCTGAAAAATAATTCAAAAGGCAAAAGGCACCAACAACCTCAATACCAATCACCAGGGCTCTGACTGCTCACTCACCAGTGTAGTTCTGAAGTGGAAACTCTACTTCTAATATCCATGGCTCCTTTCCTTGCTTCAACTTCAAAACTGCATTTGACTTATTCACAAAATAACCTATGAGTGAAAGAGATAGAGAAAACAGAACTTGCTTGGAATTTAGGGTCTCTGAAGAACCAAAAGTAGTTTTCGGAGCAGAACAATGAAGGTCCTCCTAGGTTTGGTAAGGTTAGATTTTTTTCAATTGGGAGGGTGGAGACACAAATATTATTTCTGGTAACCAAAATGGACTCATCATCTTTGACCCCTGAAAAATATTAGTATTATTCAAACCTACAGATACCTTACATGTTCCACAGCTGGGAAAGAAAATGCAAATTACTTGGAGTCACAGAGCGGGGACTTTTTCTCACCCACTGCGACCAGGTGACGGTAGTTCTCCAGCATCACTTCCTTGTACAGGGCCTTCTGACCTTCGTCCAGTAATTTCCACTCCTCCTTGGTGAATTCCACAATGACATCCTTGAATGTTACTGATCCCTGTAACAACATATTTCAGCTCTATTTTGAAGTGATCAGAATAGAGTAGTATTGAAAAGACATGTAAACTAGCTTTTAATGTGCTAACTATAGAATTTACCCTGGCAAGTTAAGATACACTGAACCCTGCTTTACACATATACAAAGTATTTGTTCACTATATATTTACTGAGATATCATTGGAAGCATGGATCTCTGCTGGGGATACAACAATGAATGAAAACAACTATTTCTGTTATCCTGACAGGGAGGCAAAGATGTAAATACTTTTTTTTTTAAATCCTCACCTGAGGATACTTTTCGATTGATATTCAGAGAGAGTGGAAGAGAGGGAAAGACTGAGGGAAACAATGATATGAGAGAGAAACATTGATTGGTTACTTCCAGCATGAGCCCCAACCAGGGCCAGGGCCAGGGCCAGGGCCAGGGAAGAGCTTGCAACCAAGATACATGCCCTTGACCAAAATCGAACCCGGGACCCTTCAGTTCGCAGGCCGACACTCTATCCCCTGAGCCAACCGGCAAGGGCAAAATGTAAATTCTAATATACAATATGCACAGCAGGTAGATGTATACAAGATGTAAGATGGTCACAAGTAGGAAAAGTTGTTTTGTATTTTGTATTATCAAGTTAGATCTTATTAGGTGGTCCAACTGACTATGCAAACTTCAGGAATTAAGAAATCAGAACTGGCAAAGGCACATATGCATTAAAAATGGCAAATTTAGGAAACTACAAGTAAGAAAGTATAATGAGAACATAGTGTAGGACCAAAATTAGTTATGTGACAGTCAAATCAGGTTACAAAACATGGAGTAATTCTGAATTTGTCTTTTGAGACATTAAAATATATTTTGCATACCCAATTAATGTCTTATACATCACATATTTACATCTATTCATTTGTTTACTAAAGTTGACAAGTTTTCTTTTCGTATTTATAGGAAAGAAAAGTATTGCCATACCAGATTTGGCTCAGTGGATAGAGCCTCAGCCTGTGGACTGAAGGGTCCCAGGTTTGATTCCGGTTAAGGGCACATGCCCAGATTGTGAGCTCAATCCCCAAGAGGGGTCGTGCAAGAGGCAGCTGATTAATGATTCTCTCTCATCATTGATGTTCCTAACTCTCTCTCCCTCCCCCTTCCCCTCTGAAATCAATAAAAACATATCTAAAAAATCAAAAAATTAAAGCATGTGCAATTAAAAAAATATGAATTAATGTTCTACTATTTCACACTATGTGGACTGTCTCATACTTCTTTGGGATGTTCACTCTTTTGCTTTGTAGATGCAAATACGGATAATGGGGAACCACTGAAGAGATAGATGTAACCACTAGAGTTATGTGAGATTAGTAGTTTAGAATAAAACTAAAATAGAAGAGGCAAATGGCACATCAGAAAAATGGAGTGTTAGAAAATTTAGAGACACATGTAAGCAACAAACATTTACATACAAGTAGCAGCACTGGGGGAAGAAGCATAATGCATCTTTGTGACTAATTGGAAATTAATAACTACGGGGAGAGAGGGGGAGGGTAACTCATATACTAGCAGTGTCTATATGGTTTGGTAACGGCTAGAGCCATAATGCTAATTATTTTCATTCTTGAGTTTTTAATGATAGAACTATTTGAGGCTGTACAAATTCCTCTGATAATTATTTATATTCCATAGAATCGGAAATGTAATATTTTTAAAAATATATTTTAATTGATTTCAGGGAGGAAAGGAGAGAAACATCAATGATGAGAAAGAATCATTGATTAGCTGCCTCCTGCACACCCCCAGTGTTATCAAATCTGCAACCATGGGAACATTCCCTGACTAGGAATTGAACCATGACAGACCAGGAATTGAACCATAACCTCCTGGTTCATAGGTCAACACTCACCCACTGAGCCATGCCAGTCAGGCCAAATATTTTTTAATGAACTAATAAATAAAATCAAAACTTAATGTTTTCTATAAATTTATAACTTCCTACATATTCTAGCTCCTTTTACCTCTATGATTTTACCTCTTATCTTGCTTCCCCTAAGTCACTTCTCTCTTGCTTTGAAGTCCCAAATACTGTTTCTGAAACATGCCTTGGGGTTGCATGTACTTGCTATTGCTCCTATCTAGAATGCTCTTCTGCTGTATTTTTTCTTGGCTCCCTATCTTATTTAATTCAGAACTTTCCTTGAATATTAACTTTTAGAGTGGGCATTCCCTAACCAACTTACTCCCTGTTCCTCACTTCACTGTTTCCCTCTGTCCTGTTAAACTGCTTGAGTTTGCCTCTGAGCACACAAATCAGAAATACCAATCAAATGTTGATTGATATAATTAATCATTATATAATATACATTATTATATTATTCTAGGGGCCTGGTGCATGAATTTGTGCACATTGAAAGGAACTGTGGGCTGTTAGGCTGTGGAGGACACAGGGGCGAGTCTTGGCCCATTCTCTGTGCCTCCACCTGGCCCCTCCTGCTGCAGCCCCCAGTCCTGTCTGCCTGCAGTGGGTGTAAGCAGGGGGAGGTGGAGAAGCCCTGAGGGGCAATTGAGGCCTGCCAGCAGCCCCCACCCTGCTCCCTCAGCACTTGGGAGCAGTGGCCCCACCCCTGCTGCTGCTGCTGCCAGTTGCTGTCTTTGGGGCAATTGGGGCTGGGCCAGCACTGGCAGCAGTTGCAAGCACCAGGTGGGACCACAGCACACAGGGCTGACACCCACCATGTTCCACGTGTGCCCCCGAGTGGTCAGCACATGTCATAGCGAGAGATCAAACTCCGGGTCAAGCGCCTGCCTGATGGGATAATTTGCATATTAGGCTTTTATATATATATATAGATAATGTGTTATCTTTTCTAATATTACATACTGTATATAAGTGTATAATACCACATTTGTTAGTATCCTCACCAATCTCATCAGAAAAGTCTTTAAGCATTAGAAGTTGTCAAGTTCATAGTGAGGGATACAAGTTTTCCAAAATTCTCATTTTCACTTAAAGCTTAAATTTAACATTGTAAACAAATAGAGACAAATGTTTTCAGTGACAGGCTCACTTCACTCACTTTTGAGAAAATGTTTGTTAAATATCTGTCTGAATAACCAGGCTGCCTGCCATGTGCTCTTCCAAGGAAAAATAGCATTCCATGAAAAAAGTGGCTAGATGAGCTCACAAATCAAACAGCCCCACAGTGCTTTTCCCCCTTCAAGACAACCAACCTTCATAGTCCAGGTGCAGCAGAAGTATTTTATGTGAGCTTCCTATTTCGTCTCCCTGAATGTTAAAAAGATGTGTACCCAAGGGTCAAAATTTAATAAACGGATTTTGACGATTTCATTGAAGATATCCGTAAGTAAAGGTGAGTACACTGCAGATGGATGCAATGGCATTGGTGTCACTGTGTTAATTCATGCCAACCAGGCTGCAATCTCCTCACCACAGGTGCGAACGTCAACAGTGTAAATTGGATTTTGCATTTTATTTATTTATTTATTTATTTTTTTGAAAAAAGTTTTTCTTTTTTTTTTTTTAATATATTTTATTGATTTTTCACAGAGAGGAAGAGAGAGGGATAGAGAGTTAGAAACATCGATGAGAGAGAATCATTGATCAGCTGCCTCTTGCATACCCCCTACTGGGGATGTGCCAGCAACCAAGGTACATGCCCTTGACCGGAATCGAACCGGGGACCCTTTAGTCCGCAGGCCGGACGCTTTATCCACTGAGCCAAATCGGTCCAGGCGGATTTTGCATTTTAATAATACATGTTCACTCACAGATCCCTTGAAAAGGTCTTGGGAACTGCTGTGCTAGTCAAACCGTATTTTCCCTAAAGGTGATTTTAAACTATTTACTTTTTAAATTTAATAAAAGGACCCTATTTCATAAAAATCATTGAGCACACACACAGTAAAACAAAGTAAGGACTAAGTAAATGACTCACCTGGGGTTTGTCCATTTTCAGCTGCTTTGGGGAAGGGACAGAAACTAGGCAGCCAGAATAAGGAATGTTGTAAGACAGAAGTCATGAGACTTATCTTGCAGCTCGGGAATGACCTGTCAGAAGTTTCCAGACAACAGTTTAGTAAAAAGTAAGCCTCTGGAAAACATTCCTTGGAACCATGAGAAGGAATAGGAGGGGCCATGATAAAGGAATACCCATCAGTCTACTGGTGACTCTGAAAAAAATCTTGATAACCTTGGGACATTTTCGAGTGAATTTAAACATTTCTTTCCTACTGACTGCTTTGAAAATCATGTGTCTATTTACCAAATACCACAAAAGAATTGAAAACATAAACATCCAATATTAGATTAGCTAAGCAAGGTGCATAATATATATCCAAAGCATGGACCCTTGTGTTGGTATTACAAATGACGATGAAGGAAATATTTGATATGGAAAAGTGTTTACATTACAGGTCATAACAATTTTTTCTGTTACTACTATAAACCCCACAAGTTCAGAAAGTCTTCAAAGGGTCTCAAAAATAAGATGTTTCTTCTCCCTAAATTGCAGTTTCTTAAAAATCACTTTTCCAAGAACCTTGTGCTGACTTAACTGTGGCGGACCTGGAGGTTCTGGCCCACGCTGGGCTCTGCTATTAACAAACCCAGGGACTGCCTTATTTTCAACGCCATTATCTTTAACATGAAGGAGAAACAGATAATTTTGAACGACCCTCCATGTATTGTTCTGATTCTGTAAGTCTTGACCCAGAGCCACAAATCCAGACAGTCCCTCCAAACGTGGGCTGGGCCTGGGGTAAAGGTTAATTAGGCAGTAATGAATCCTGACAAGGCCATCTAATGTGTTGACAATGACGCACATCTAACTTCTAAAATAACCATTTGGTCCCATCATCCCCAACGAGGTACTTTAGTGTAGCAGCAAAAGGTACCGGACTCCACGGCGCTGGCATCTTTCCCGTGTGCAGCGGGAACCCCCTCCCACGGGCCTGGTGCTTGGCGGGCGCTCCGAGAGCCAGATGCACAGCCAATGGCAGGCAGGTGACATCACTTCCATACCGTGGAGCAAGATGAAACCGCATTTTCATCTTTTAACAATGTCTGCCTCACTTCCCCTCCCGACGGGGTAGGATTTGCAGCTTCTCCCATAAAACCTAAACGTCAGAGCTCCAGTTATGGTTTCCACGTACATGTTTTAACAGCTTTGTGAGAACAGGGACGGGTAGGGGAAAGCAGCTACAAAGTTTTGGCACAAGAATTCCCAGGAAGCCCCACAAGGGCTGCAAATGGAACACTGCAAGGTAAATTAGGTTGTCCTAATCCACTACCCGCTGATTAAGTGCTGGGACAACCGCTGTGCCCAATGCAAATGTTAGTGAGGGACCCAGCATGAGCCAAAGAGCAAACAATAGAACGCAAAGCCCATGGTCAAGGCTGCACAAACAATGGCTCAACCGAACCGTTAGCGCTGGGGTTTGTTGAAATGGAGGGGACTGAGAGCGACGGGAAAGGATGGGTATGAGGATGGAGATGATGGAATCAGCCAACCATGAAAAGAGCGGCACCCCCGGTGATAACAAAAGCAGCCCGTCGTTACCGAGTCATCACACTAAGCCTTGTAAAACAGCCGGGAGGCTGGTACCGCCAGCTCACAGACGCGAGCTCATCGGCCCGAGACGAACTTGCCCGTGGCCGCGGGCGCCGGGCTGGGGCTCAGACCCCCGCGCGGGGCCGCTGCCCGGGCCGCGATGGCTCTGCCTTCCCGCCTGCACCCCGCTCCGCCCGACCCGGCCTCCCTGTCCCGCTGCCCCGGCCCGATGAGCGGACCCCGGCCTCCGCGGCCCTGCGGCTCCCCACGGCGCCCTCGGAGGCAGCGCTCAGCCGGGCGGGCGGGGAGGGGGATGCGGAGGGAGGGCGGCTGCCCGGTTCTTGCCCCGCGCCTCGCGGAGAGGCCGCCCGCCCGGCCTTGACCGCCAGCCAGGCCCGGACGCACCTGGCGCTCCCTCCGCCGCAGATGCCGCCGACAGCCGCGCCGGAGCCGGGGTCCCCGCGGCGCCACGGAAGATGGCGATGCCAAACCCAGGGTCCGAGTGCGCAGGAGCCGCCCGCGCTCGCGTCCACTCGGACCCGCGGCCTCCGAGCCTCCGGCGACTCCCCTCCGGGTGACGTCAGGGCCTGGCGTGCGGGGCCTGAGCGTCTGCAGCTGCGGCGGGTTTCTAGGGGCCGGGCCTCCTTCCTGTCCACTGACAGCTATTGACAACTCAGCCCAGGAGGGCTGGCCGTCAAACACTGCTGTGCGCTGACCATTACACTGCCCTCCCGCTGACCATTACACTGCCCGCCCGCTGACCATTAGCACTGTCCCTGCGCTGACCATTAGTTCTGCCTGCCCGCTGACCATTAGACTGCCCGCCCGTTGGCCATTAGCACTGCCCGCCCGCTGGCCATTAGACTGCCCGCGCACTGACCATTAGCTTGCCCACCCGCTGGCCATTAGCACTGCCCGCCCGCTGGCCATTAGACTGCCCGCCCACTGACCATTAGCACTGCCCGCCCGCTGACCATTAGACTGCCCGCCCACTGACCATTAGCACTGCCCACGGTCCTACAGTCCATGTTGGAACTGCCCGTGGCCATGTGGTGCCTGTTAGAACCGCCTGGGGCTCTGCAGTGAATATTCGTAACTAAACAAAGAACTTGGAACCAAGTGTATCGTATTCCAAGAATAATATCTTGCAGCAGCTGGCTTTGTCTTAGGACTGCTAGCTTTCAAAATTATCCAAATGATACTGGACATTTGTAATAAAGAAAAGCTTTGGATAAGCTAAAAAACACAAGCCACTTACAAAGAGGGGGGAAAAACGCTTAATTAGGTGTACACTCTTATCAGATTTTTACTAGTTTTATCCCAATGGTATACTAAAGTGTTTCGACTGTCATTTCACTAAGGACCATATGCTGATTTCCTAGTCAGTAACTTTATGACATCAGTTTACTCTTGTGTGAGCAGTAGACATGAGTTTCCATTCAAAGTAGTTACAAAAATATTAAGTTTTTATAATAAAATGAATTTTAAAACAATTTATAAAGAGGAAATATGTGCATACATTTGAGTGTGTGTATACATGTACAGGGTGGGGCAAAAGTAGGCTCACAGTTGTAACCACGGGAAACAGTTTATTTTTGTATTATTATTTATAAATTATTGCATTTTTTTCCATACAAACAACTACTTTTGCCCCACCCTGTATATGTATGCGCTGGTGCAGACTCACACACACACACACACACACACACACACACACACACACCAGTTTCTAGATGAGAGGTATTGGGGAAATAATTAAAAATGTCTCTTGTCAACCCAAAATATCCTCTTCACAGATGGAGAAAATAAGAAAAGTTTTTTTTAAAAAAAATATATTTTATTGATTTTTTACAGAGAAGAAGGGAGAGAGATAGAGAGCTAGAAACATCGACGAGAGAGAAACATCGACCAGCTGCCTCTTGCACACCCCCTACTAGGGATGTGCCCGCAACCAATGTACATGCCCTTGACCGGAATCAAACCTGGGACCTCTCAGTCTGCAGACCGACGCTCTACCACTGAGCCAAACCGGCTTCGGCAAGAAAAGTTTTTATTATTGAATAAGCATTAAAGGAAACTGTGATAGGCATCCCAGGTCATCTGCTAATGAATTTGCAAAGACAGAATTATATAGTCAGGTATATATTTATAATAATAAAAGCATAATATGCTAATTAGACTGGACAGCTGAACTATCTTCCAGACATCATTCTCGACATCCTTTCGGATGAAGCCTCGGCGGCTGGGGCCGAGGCAGAGGTGGTTAGGGGTTGGTCAGGCAGGCAGGCAGGCAGGCAGGCAGGCAAACAGGGGTGATCAGACAAGCAGAGGCGTTTAGGGGCAATGAGCCAGCTATCCTGGATTACGAGAGAGATTTCCGACTGCCACAGGGATTGGGCCTGAACCAGCAGTCAGACACCCCCTGAGGGGTCCCAGATTGTGAGAGGGTGCAGGCCTGGCTGAGGGGACCCTCCCTCCCTCCATGCACGAATATTGTGCACCGGGCCTCTAATATATATATATCCCATTCAAGAGGACGGTCCATTTGCTACACATAGTTCACCTTAAATCCACCTGGTAAACAGAGTGATTATCTCTGCTATATACATATCAAAGACATAGCTTCAAGGCCTTTAGAAGGAGGTTTACTGGGGCTGTAAAAATAATCAGGCTTATTCACTTTTTAAAAGATTTACATAGATAGGAAAAGGACAAAGAAAATATTTACTATTTTCTCAAGGAAATACTCTAAGAAAAGAGAGGAGCCATGGTCTTTTCCCCTTTTGCACCAGGAAAAATTCTATTGTTTTATATTTGAATTTACTGTTACAGAAAATTCTATAAAATTTAATTTCAATCAAAATCACAATAAAAAGTTTTGATGAAGAGTTTGGTTTTGTTCTACTTGACAAATAATTTTAACCTTACCAGAAAATGTATAACCTTAAAGAATAATACATATTCTTTTGGGGATGTTAAATAAAGAACTTGAAACCAGGTACTTTGTCACCAATGTGTATAATTACAAATGTGTAAATGATGTCACAAATGTGTATAATTATAAAAATAACTTAAAAGTGTGGTGCTGGCTTCCAAAAAGAACAGAAACAGATCTAAATATACATAAGAATTCAATATATGTTAAAATTGTCATTTCAAGCAATGGAGATAATATATAACATTCAGTTGTTGATGTAAGTAATGTCCAGGCCTGTAGAGAATTTTTATGCGTTTGTATGAATCAAGCTGATAATTTCCAGGAAGCAAAATCGTAATGGGTTGAGAAAATGCTCCGGAGAATGGCAATTTTATAGCTAATCTTAAACATTAAAATCAAAGGAAGAGACCTAAGGAGAATTGCATGAAACCCATTGGTGGTAGACTAGGGAGGCAGGAGAAAGCCAGGCAGGGAATCCTCTGAGACTGAATAAGAGCAAAACGGAGAGACACACACTCCTTTTACATGGCGGTATAGGCTAGTTAACATTTACCAGCACATACAGATGGTATTCAGGGAACGAAATGACAATGTAGGCTTCATCGAAGAATTGTTAGTGGGAGTCGAGTCCTTGGGCACCACTGGAATAAGAATTTTCAGAGCCCCCCACGGGAGGATGAGATGTGGCACAAAATAAACCAACAACGAAAAGTGTAACCCCAATAAATTCAACTAAAAAAAAGAAATGTATTGCTTACTTTCAACACTTTTTTAGATTTTGCAGCTTTCTCGCTCATTTCCATTGTGATACCTTTGTGTTCAGAAAAGACACTTGGCCTGATTTCAGCCTTCTCAGATTTGCTGACTTGCTTTGTGTCCTCTCATCTGCTCTCTGCTGGGGAAGTTCTGTGGGCATTTGAGAAGAATGTGTGTTCTGCTGGTGAGTGGAATGTTCTGTAAGTTCTTCTGGTCCAATGTATGTCTCAAGTCCAACTTTCCCTTCTTGGTTTTCTGTCTGATGGTTTATCCTTGCTGAAAGTAGAGTACTGAACTTCCCTACCATTATTGTGTTGTCTATTCTCTCTTCAGATGTTTTTGTATTGGCATAATGTGTTTGGAGACTCTGATTTTGGGTGCACATAGATTTGGAATTATATCTTCTTGATGAATCGATCCTTTACTATGATATAATCTTGTGTGTTTGTTACCATTTTTGGTTAATATCTATTCTGTTTGATATAAATATAGCACTTCCTGTTTTCTTTTTTTCTTTTCTTTTCTTTTTTTTTTTCTTTTGATTTTGTACAGAGAGGAAGGGAGAGAGATAGAGAGAGCTAGAAACATCGATGAGAGAGAGTCATCAATCAGCTACCACTTGCACACCCCCCACTGGGGATATGCCCACAACCAAGGTACATGCCCTTGACCGGATTCGAACCCAAGACCCTTCAGTCCCCAAGCCGACGCTCTATCCATTGAGCCAAACCGATTCGGCCCTGTTTTCTTTTGATGTCCATTTGCATGGAATCTATTTTTCCATCCCTTGAGACTACTGTCTTTTTGTCCTTAAAACTGATAATGAGTCTCTTGCAGGCAGCATATAGTTGGTTTTTGTTATTTATTCATCCAACTGCTCTCTGCATTTTGACTGATGAATTCACTCCATTTACACTTGGAGTTATTATTGGTATGTAAGGACTTAGTGAAACCATCATATTAATTACTTTCTGGTTGTTTTGTATTTCCATTTTATGACCTCTGTTCTCTTTTACCTTTGTAAATTGGTAATTTTCTGTGCCGTTATACTGTTTCCTCTTTATCTTTTGCAAATTTATTGTAGGTTTTTACATCTTGAGTAACACAAGGCTTACATAAGACATCTCACAGACAATAAAGCCCATTTAAAGATAGTAACTTTGATTGCCTATAAAGACTTTGCTGCCGAAACTGGTTTGGTTCAGTGGATAGAGCGTCGGCCTGCGGACTGAAAGGTCCCAGGTTCAACTCCAGTCAAGGGCATGCACATTGGTTGCGGGCACATCCCCAGTGGGGGGTATGCAGAAGGCGGCTGGTCGATGTTTCTCTCTCATCAATGTTTCTGGCTCTCTATCCCTCTCCCTTCCTCTCTATGGAAAATCAATAAAATATATTAAAAAAAAAAAAAAAAAAAAAAGATTGCTACCAGTGGATGAACTTCCCCTGTCATTGGGGGGGGGGGGGGGTGAGGTTTAAGGGGTGTTTCGGAAAGAAACATTTTCAGAAGCTCCCACCGGAGGATGGACTGTGTAAAGTGACATTGCTCAGCTTCCAAAGTCCCCTGCCCTTTAAGCCAGTCCTGGAGGAGGGGCAGCTGGGAGTTCAGCAGAGTCAGACACCGGCCAGGCCAGTGTCCCGAATTCCCGATCCAGGTTGCAGCCGGTGTGGTTCGGCATTCAGGCCAGATTAAAGCCCACTAGTCCGCGTGTGCAGCCCAACCTGGCAGCGGCCATGTGCGCGGGAGAGCGCAGCCCCGCAGCAGGAGTCCCGAGAGAGAGCTCACTTGTTTGGTTAGAAGTTTAAATACTTAGGTTTTGTGCCCTTGCAGTGGCCACCCCCATCCTGGCCAATTGTTTACAGGTGTGATTGATAGGTAGTTAGCCTCCCACTTCATCAGACCTCACTGGGCAGGAGTCTAAATTGCCTTTGTCTAGTCCCTTTCCCCATCAATGAGTGAGGAACAGACTTGGAGAGTTTAAATGTAGCTTTTTGGCAAAGCTGTATGAATGGCATGTCTCTAAATAGTCTTCCCTTCTTTCCCATTAAATAATTACCAGGTTATTACAACGGCATCAGCTTTACACTTTCACTTGTCCCCTTTTATGTTTTGATGCCACTTTTTACCTCTTATTATATTGCATATTTATTAACAAATTGACATATCATTCTACTACAGAATTTCAGTTTTCTAAGTCTGATTGTATATTTTTCTTTACCAGATGGTTGTATATTTTTACATGTTTTCATGCTGCTAGTTCGTGTCATTTCCTTTCAGCTTAAAAATCTTTGCAAGGTATGTCAGTGGTGATAAAACTGGCTTTTGTTTATCTGGGAAAGTATTCTCCCGCCTATCTGAAGGACAATTTAGCTGGATGGAGTATTCTTATCTAGCATGTTATTTCTTTCAACTCTGTGTTATTCCACTTTCTCTGGGCGTGTAGGGGTTCTGCTCAGAAATCCACCGACAGCCTAATGGGGGTTCCTTTGGAAGTAACAATTTCCCCCCCCTCCTCCCCTCCCCGTGCTTTTTTTTGCATTCTCTCTTTATAGTTGATATTTGACAGTTTCATTATACTGTGTCTTGGGGAAGGTCTTTCTGCATTGAGAGAATGGAGTGATCTTTTGGTTTTGTGATTTTTTTTTTAAAAGTTTTTGTTTGTTTGTTTGTTATTGATTTCAGAAAGGAAGGGAGAGGTAGAGAGAGAAATAGAAACATCAATGATGAGAATCATTGATTAGCTGCCTCTTGCATGCCCCAACTGGGGATAGAGCCTACAACCAGGCCATGCCATGACCAGAATCAAACCAGGTAACCTCTGGGTTCAGGAATTGATGCTTTGAGCCATACCAGTGGGGCTGGATTCCTGATATTTTATGTCCAAATCTCTCCCTAGGTTGGGAAATTCTCAGCTATTATTTTTAAAAATATATTTTCTTCCTCTTTCCCTTTTGGAACCCAAAATTATTTTTATATTTGTACTTTTAATAGAGTGCCATAGGTCACATAAGGCTTTATTCATTCTTTTTTCTTCTAGTTGGTTTATTTCTTTTTTCTCACTTATACTTACATTTGTTTTTGTTTTTTAATGTTTTTATTTATTTCAGAGAAGAAGGGAGAGGGAGAGAGAGATAGAAAAATCAATAATGAAAGAATCATTGATTGGTTGCCTCCTGCACACTCCCGACTGGGGATGGAGCCTGAAACCAGTAACTGGGAATTGAACCATGACTTTCTGGTTCATGGTGGACACTCAATCACTGAGCAACACTGGCTGGACTGCTTACATGTGATTTACTCTTCTATAGAAACTTTCTATTGCATTTTTAATTGCATTCTTTGAATGATTCAGTTCCAGGATTTCTGTTTTGTTACTTTTTATGATTTACATCTCTAATAAAAAGTTATTTTTTCTATAACCATTTTGTTCATATCTTTCCCCCCACTCCGATTTCTTTCTGAGTTTTGTCGTACCTCCTTGAGTTTCTTCAAAACAGCTATTTTGAATTCCTCACCTGCTCCATCACAAAATTCATTGAACTTGGTATTTGGAGAATTATTGCTATCTTTAGGTGATGATATGTATCCTTATTTTTTAATATTTCTTATAATTTTGCATTGCTGCTTTTGCATTTGAAGTATAGGCACCTCTAGAGAGTTTATGTGAATTAAACTCACAATAGAGGTGCCATAACTGTATTTTAGTCTTAAATCTTATCAAATCCTATACTTGAAAATGGTTATTTTTTTAAAATAAATTTCTCAGATGGGAAATAATTAAATTCCAATCACCTGGGGACTAGGTAAGTGAAATGTGGTAAATTTATACCCTGTAATAGGACTCAGCAATAAAAAACAAATTCGTTGGGCCCTGACTGGTGTGGCTCAGTTGGTTGGAGCATTGAGAGCAGGTTTGATTTTAGTCATGGCACATACCCAGGTTGTGGGTTTGGTCCCTGGTTGGGGCACATGTGGCATGCAACCAATCGATATTTCTTTCTCACATCGATGTTTCTCTCTCTCTCTCCTTTCCTCCCTCTAAAATCAATAAACACATTCTTGAATGAGGATTAAACAAACATACAAAAAGCCAAGTTTATTGGTACATGAAACAACACAGATAAATCTCAAATGCATTGTGCTGAGTAAAAGATACAAGATTCATAAGATTAATACTGTTCAATTCCATATACATGACTTTCTAGAAAAGGAAAACTTACTGGCATGAAGAATAAATAGTGGCTGCCAGAGGTTAAGAGTGTAAGAGAGTTTAACTTCCAAAGAGTAGCATAAAAGAAATGTTTAGGCTGTGATGAAATCAATTCTGTTGTTGACTATGGTGGTGGTTACACAGATCTATGCATTTGTCAAAACATATAGAGTGAACTTTGGTGTATATAAATTTAAAAAAGTAAATTAAATATTTTAATCCCAATAAATATCTTAGATGTTTTTACTTAAACATTTTCATTTTTTAATTTTCATAATGGAATTTTAAATAAAAATATTCATTTGCATTTTCTTTCTAATTTTATTACTGGTCAGTTCTTTTTTTTTAAAATTCTCACCCAAAGATTTTTTTTTTTTTTTTTTTTTGTAAATTGACTTTTAGGGAGAGAGGAAGGGAAAGAGAAACATCTATATGAGATTCATCAAGATTGCCTCCCACTGAAGAAGGAAACCTACAACCTACACAGTTGCCCTGATTGTAATCAAACTCACACCTTCCGGTGTAGGGACAGTGCTCCCAACGATTGAGCACCCAGCCAGGGCTATTACTGGTCAGTTCTATAGCCCATTCTAGGTTTTTCTTTCTATTGGTTTAAAGATATCCTTATTTAATTAATATGTATTTTCTTTCAAATAGTAAACATATAATTTTTTGGTTTACTTACTTTTAACATTTTAAAATTAGGATTGAGTTATTTTTTTCTATAATAAAATGTATCAGATATTACACTTATGGTTTCTATCTTTGGTGTCATACTTCTTGATCTCATTTATTGTTTTCAACTTAGTGGTTTAAGCATTTCAAATCTTGAATCCACATGAATTCTATCACATATAATTTATGGATATAACCTTTATTCCAAATTATTGGGAATGACTTGCTGTTTGGAATACTCCATTCTTTCTTTCATCGTTTTGAAGTGGTACATTTATTACACTAGATTTTTAAAAACAATCTTGGCCTTAGTGTTTCCATTAAGCAGATGCCAAACTATTTTGAATAATAGAGTAATTTATTAGTATTTCTTAGGTATTTTTCTTCTTTTTAGAATATTCCCTGGCTGTTAATTTAGATTTTTATTTAATTGAAGATGAAGTTAAGGATACTTTTGTATACTACACAATATATTAAAAATCAAAGAGAAAAAAAAGTACATACAAAAATTTGTTGAGATTATTATTGTAATTTTGTCAGAGAATATTGATCTATGAAAGGGTATATCTCTATTTGTCAAGTAACTTTGTCACAGAGGAAAGAATATTTATAATAATAAAAGCGTAATATGCTAATTACACCAGACAAGCTTTGGGACAAACCAGCAGCGGCCAAGGCAGAGGCCAACACAGGGGCGATGGGGCGAGCCCTTTTCACAAATTTCGCTCATAGGGCCTCTAGTATTTATATAAACGAATAAAGGTATTTATTTTCTTTTGGATTGTGTCTCTTTCTTGATTTACCTGCAATTTTCGTTCATTGCTTGCATGATTTTGATGGACTAACTTTCTTGCTGCTTTCCCTCCCCCAAAACACACACACACTCTCCCCCGCGCCCTGCAATCTGTGATGGGGTTGGATTCGATTCTTCCACTGCATTGCCAGGATTTGAAAAAGTGAAATTGACACGCAGGTGGCCTCTCCTTGCAGCTTTGTGTCCGCATTGCACACTGGCTGCACAGAGAACCTAGCTGTTATCCGTAACGTTTCGGGGAGCCCGTGACGGAACCAGGGAGCTATCCAGACCGCCCCAAACTTCCCCAGCGGAGGTGGCACTCCCGCCCATCCCCGAGGCTGCAGCGCGGACCCGACGGGAGGCCCGGGCTCAGCGTGCGGGGCTTCTGCGCATGCCTAGGCCCGCCTTCTCCCCCTGCACCGTAGCCTTTGGCTTTTGCTGTTTGTCTCTGGCCTCGCTCAGGAGGCGGTTCTGGGGTCCCGGAGTCTCTGCGATCTCGGGGGCCAGTGTCCCCTGAGGAGGGAGCCCTGGTGAGCGCAGGAGGCTTGGAAGAGGACCGAAGGGCTCGCGCGCAGCGCCTGGGAGGAGCGCTATGGTCCCCAGGGCGGCGGGACCGGCGTCTCCGGAACTGGACCCCCCCACGTGACCCACCTCTGCGCAGAGCGGGAGATGGGAGCGGGGAGGCGCGAGGGGTGCATCTGGTCGGCAGGGAGGGCGCGGTGCTGCGGTGCTGCGGGAGGAGCGTGTGCGTGTGCATGAAGGTTTCCTTGGGGAGCTGGGTGTGGGGTGAAAGGCTCCCAGCTGTCGCCGCTAACTCTGTTATTCCTCTGCAGATGGACAGTTTGCTGGGTCCCAAGTACCCTTCTGGATCTGCGGTGCTGGCCAGTCTGCCCATCCCTGCGTCCTGGTAGGTGCGGGGGCGCTGCCCTGACCTGCACTGGCACTCAGGAAGAAGTTTCAAGGACCAGCTCTTTGTGCCTCGTTTTTCCTCCGAAGGTTAGTGACTCATTCAGGAGGACAGCTTTGTTAGCGGTGCAGACTAAAAGCCAGATCTCCGGACTCCTCAGCTAGTACTTACTGTCTTCTTTTCCACACAAGGGAAAGAAGTTTTGTATAAAAGATCCTCGTGAGAAATGACAACAAAGATAAATTAAAACAAAGACCTTTCCTTAATAGCACTGCTTTTTATAGCCTTCTTAGGAGTCACTAACTAGATAATTTAGTAATGGTAATAAGGGACATCGATAAACAGCTTATCCCTCAGTGTTCTTCACCACAGGTTTGGAGAAGGGTCAATATTCCTTCCTTAGGTGTGTTATTTATTTTAATCAGGTTTGTCATTTAAATTTTTTGTGAACACCAACGGAGACTTAAACTACCCTGTTTCCCCCAAAATAAGACAGTGTCTTATATTAAATTTTTCTCCCAAAGTTGCGCTAGGTCGTATTTTCAAGGGATGTCTTATCTTTCCATGCGCTAGGTCTTATTTTTGGAGGATGTCTTATTTTCAGGGGGAAAAAATCCATAGGAAGCAAATATTTATATTAACTCACTAAACATTTTATGCCCCAAACTATCTATATATATAAAAGGCTAATATGCTAAGTGTTCAACCATCCAACTAGTCACTATGATGCAGACTAACCACCAGGGGGCAGACACTCAACGCAGGAGCTGCTGAGCTGCAGTGACTTGGCAGTGGCAGTTCCTGGGTGACGCACCCTGAAACCAGAGAGGAGGCAGCCTGATTCCTCAGCACCCTGCACAATTCTACCGTTAGCCGTGGGCTATGTTGTCGCTGGGGCACTGTCGGCCCAAATCTGGTTTACTGCACACCTATGTTTTCGTTCCATACCCTGTAAGACAGCAACTTTGTAGAGTGCCCTCTCGAACTTCAGAACCCCTGGGTGGATGTCAGAGAGCCGGTTTTGGCCGGATCCCCACAGGCCAGGCTGAGGGACCCCACCTGCCAAAAGGACTCTGTTCACTTCACAAATGCCAGAGAGGACAGGGAGGGACCTCAGGGAGGTTGGCTTAGGGTGTGTCAGGCCCATCTCTCCTGGTCCTGCCCTCCCGGCTACCTTCTAATTAATTTCCTTTCAATGTTCAGGAATCCGTGCACCAGTATGATTATATTGAGCCAAATAGGTTGTCTTTCACCATTTCCCTCTACCTTGTGCAGGTCAAAGGGATATTGACATTCCTCCTGTCTGCTGGGGGATTGGGTGTGCTTCCCAGGGCAGGAGAAGTCAGGAGCTGCCAGGCAGGCCAGGTCTTTAAAGATCCATTCTTCTTCTTGTAACCCAGCATGTCTTCAGAGTTGCCTACACTTTTCCAAGAATGCCAGAAAATGACCAAATCCCAGGTAAGTTGTTTGCTTGTGTCCACTTTATTTTACAACAGACTTTGTGTGATTTCAAAGAGTCCGTATGTTAAGATGGGAAACCAGTAATAGATAAAAGTCAAACTTCACCGAAAAGGCAAAGTATCAGATCCCCACCACTGGGCTGTAGGTTTATACAGATTGTTAAAATATATTAGAGTTTCCAGGTTGACTTGTAAGTGTGTCTCTGATGTTTCTGGTAAGCATGGTAGAAAGGGAGGTACTTGGATACAGGTGAGTTCTGTTCACGACCCAATGAGTGCCTCAATCTGTTCCTCACTGGAAGCAAAAGGGTCCAAGAGGTGGTTCAAGCAGTCAGTTTTATGATGGCCTTGTTTGTTCCTAGCATAAAACCTGGTATGTTTAGACTCTAAACTTTAGAGGAATGAATGGCCTGCATGCCTATTGTAAAAACTCTTCATAACTATTTAATCTTAGTTGGGCTGTGTATGTAAGGCATGCAGCAAATGGTTAAAAGCTAGGTTCTCCAGTAAATGTTTCTGGGTTTCACAGTCAAATTTTATCTCGTAGCATTCTGCCTTGGCTCTTCCTCTCCACTTTTTAGAACCTCCTCAGGCGAAGGTCACCAGTGACTTAACTGCACTTATCTATCTTGAACAACAGCTACGTTACCCTGCTGACGACTTTCTCCTGGAACGACTCCTTTGTCTTCTTCTCATACAGCTCTGCTGACGGCCCTCTTTTGGAGTCTTCTCACCGTGTCCCTCCTTTAGTTCTAAGTTTTCATCCTTGTTCATTAGTCTTTTCATTTTATCTCTATATCTCGTTGAAGAAATAGGTAGATAGTTGAACAATAGAGTTTATTGTTTTTGGGTGCTTTAAAAATATATTAATTATCTTAATGGATATAAGATACACATTTTTTCCCAACTCACCATGGTATGGCAACACTGTATTCTAAATATTCTATTTTATTGGTAGACACTTAAGTAATTTCTATTTTTCAGTAATATAAATAATGTTGCTGTGAACATCCTTTTCATTCTCTTTGCACAAATGCAGACTTATCTCCAGACTCTTGAGCAGTGCTTCTCAAGTGAGGTTCTTTGACCAGAAGCAGCAGCATAATCTGGAAACTTGTTTGAAATCCAGATTCTTATGAAATTCTGGGACAAGGCCCAGTGGTCATGTTTTAATAGGGCATCCATGGGATGCTGACACCTACTAAGTTTGAGAATCACTGCTCTTGGGTCTTATGATTAATACGAGAGGCCCGATGCATGAAGACTCGTGCAAGAATGGGCCTTCCTTCCCCTGGCTGCTGGCACTGCCTTCACTCTGGCCCAGAGCTGCCTTTCCACCTTCCCATGCTGCCCAGAGGCCCATAGTGGCTGGGGTGGTGCAGAACACCTGTGTCGTCGCCATGGTGAGGACACAATTGTCCTGCCTCGCCCCTAGATACTAGGTGCCTGCATATGCAAATCTTTGTTGGGTAAATTTGTATACTTACTCCTGATTGGGTGGTGGGTGTTGTGAAGGTAAGGTCAATTTGCATCTTACTCTTTTATTAGTGTAGTTTTTGAATTGTAGAATTTGAGGATTTCTAATTTTTCTAGGTATATTACTATTGATTAGGTATATTACTTTTCCTCCTTCCTCTCCAGATATAAAAATTATTTCTACACTAATATATGGAAAACATCACTGTTTAGTTTTCTTGTGTCTGATCATTGAAGTTGTGAAACTGTCATAATTTTATGGCTTTTCAGGTATTCTACTGAGTTTTGTAAAAATTCTCTTTTCTCAGTATGATTTTTTTTCTTTTAACCTAATGGTATGCTTTCTGAAACTTTTATATTGTGATATATCCTTTTGTGTCTTCAGGTTTTTTATTCTTATTTTCCTTACCCCATGTGCCTAATGAAATTTCCCAGTATTTTGTCTAAAAATACCAAATTTGTTTTAATATTTAGTACTGTAATCAATCTGGTATCTTTAAGAGAGAGGTGATGAAAGGATATAATTTTATTATTTTTTTAAATCCTCACTTGAGGACATGCTTAGAATGAGGAAGAGCAAGAGAGAAAAAGAAAGAGAGAGAGAAACATGAATGTGAAAGAGAAATATCGGTCGGTTGCCTTCCCTACGCTCCCCAACTGGAGAGCAAATACACAACAACCCAGGTATGCAAACCATTTTGCTCATCTCTGAACAGTAATCAAATTAAGGATTAGTTCCATACATCTTTTTCCACATTACCTAATTCTGAACATTTCACATTGATCAGAAATTCCAGGCATCAGTGTCATTTAAGGATGTGACTGTGGGCTTCACCCAGGAGGAGTGGCAGCATCTGGACCCCACCCAGAGGGCCCTGTACAGAGAGGTGATGCTGGAGAACTACAGCAACCTTGTCGCAGTGGGTAAGGTCTGTTCACTAGGCAATTCTGAACGGCATCTTAAAATCCTCCCAATCATGAAGCACAGGGACAATCTATAGAGTTTAATGATAGTTACGATTAGAACTCAGGAATCAATGCTGATTGACCACCTGTGGGCACCAGGAAGATATTTGTGTTTACCTCTCCAGTAAAATGTTCATGGCACCTCCATTGACCAGCTCCGGAAGCTTCCTCCCCTTTTAGAGTTCCCGACGTCTAGGCTTCCCGGTCCAAGTCCTAAATTATTTCACTTTACAGGCTATTGTTTTACCAAACCAGAGGTGATCTTCAGGTTGGAGCAAGGAGAGGAGCCATGGATACTGGAGGAGGAATTCCCAAGCCAGAGGTTTCCAGGTGAGTTAGTGTGTACCGTACAGATGGATATTGAGGGATCTGTTATTTCCCTTTAGTTAATCCAGAGGTTGACAACTTGGAAATATTTTTTCAAGAATACCTCTTTAGAGGTCCCAATCCTTGGAAATGACTGAGAATGCTGATTCATGAATCAAACATCCAGCTATCACTCTCACAAAAAATGTTCTTTTTTAATTTACTTTTTGAATTTTACTCTAATTTTTGCCCATTTCCATCTTTACATTGTTTATTTTAGTTACTGTATATTTTTCAGAACAATTTCAGCTTACCTCCACTGCCCTACTTTCCTGCTGTTATCAGGCATTCTTTTAAACACTCATTTTTTTTTCTCAAATAATTTTAAAAATATTTGTACATATATTTATTTCAGAGAAGAAGGGAGAGGGAGAGAGAGAAACATCAATAATGAGAGAGAATCATTGATCAGTTGCCTCCTGCATGCCCCCCACCGGATATTGAGCCCTCAATCCAGGCATGCACCTCTGGCCAGAATCAAACCTGGGACCCCTCAGTCCGCAAGCCGGTGCTTTATCCACTGAGCTAAACCAGCTAGGGCTCTCAAATAATTTTTGAGTACATGCCATGTGCCAGTCATTTTCTTTATTTTTACTTAATATCTTTTATTTTTGAAATTTTTACATATAAAATAAAGCATACAAATCTAGAGTATATAGTTCAATGAAATTTTATATATTTATATGCCTGTGACCAACAGCCAAATAAAAAGCATGGGCTATTTTCATCATCCTAGAAGACCCCTCTTCTCTCTCCCCAGGCAGTCCCTTCCCTGCCAGGTGTGCTCATGGTTCTGATCTCTATTACCCATAGGTGCATTTGCCCTTGAATGTCAGACCAATGAAATTTTACAGGATGTACTTTTTTGTCTGTCTTCTTTCAGCCACCGTGGTGTCTAAGATTCAGCTGTATAACTGTTCACTGTATGATAGATCCCCATTTGTTTATCCACTCCGTTGCTGATGGAAACCTGAATTGTTTTCGTTTTTCTGTTTTGCTATTATGGGTAAAATTCTTGTACATATACCTTTTGTGGACTTAACTCTTATCTTGGATAAAAGTATGTAGTAGGATTAACTCAACCTTAGGTTAGATGTGCATATTTCTTAACTTTTAGAAACTGCCAAATGAATTTTTTTTTTATTTTTTATGTTTCATTTATTTATTTATTTATTTATTTTTTAAATCAATCTTTATTGTTCATATTATTACAAAGGTTCCTCATTTCTTCCCCCCTCCACCAGGTTCCCACCCCACCCTCTGCCCCCTTCCCATCCCCCATTGTCCTCATCCATAGGTGCACAGTTTATGTTCAGTCTCTTCCTCCCTCCCTTTCCCCGATAGTAAATCCCTTTTCAGATAGTAAATCTGTTACTTAGCATTTTCTCATATCAATAATACCTCCACATGCCCAATGATACACTTCACACAAAAGACATTTTCAAATAGATCAACCAGCCTCATCCAGGCCCCACCCAAGGCACTCACAGATCAACACCCCAGCGCTATACTAACTCAACACATCCAGATCTAAGCCTTCATCACTTGATTCAGCAGACCCTCAAGTTCCCGCAAAAGTTTCCAGCCATGTCTGAGAGGCAGCCGTGGGCAGGTACAGGCGAGGAGCAAGCTGTTTCGGGCCTGGCTGCTCCGGGCCTGGCCTCTGTTGCTCTGGTTCGTTCCACAACCAGCTGCTCCGGGTCTGGTCACTGCTGCTCCCGACCTAGTTGCTGTGGACTTGGCTGTTGCTGCTACAGGCCTGGCCGCACCCGACCCGGCTGCTCTTGGCCCGTTTGCTCTGGTCCCGGCCGCTCCGGGCCTGGCCGCTCCCAGCCTGTCAGCCGCTGCTCCGGGCCTGGCCGCTCCCAGCCCGGCAGCTGCTGCTCCGGGCCTGGCCGCTCCCAGCCCGGCAGCTGCTTCTCTGGGCCTGGCCGCTCCTAGCCTGGCAGCCGCTGCTCCGGGCCTGGCCGCACCCAACCCGGCTGCTCCGGGCCTGGCCGCTCCCAGCCCGGCAGCTGCTGCTCCGGGCCTGGCCGCTCCCAGCCCGGCAGCTGCTGCTCCGGGCCTGGCCGCTCCCAGCCTGGCAGCCGCTGCTCCTGGCCTGGCCGCACCAGACCCGGCTGCTCCGGGCCTGGCCGCCGCTGCTCCGGGCCTGGCCGCAGCAGACCCGGCTGCTCCGGGCCTGGCCGCCGCTGCTCCGGGCCTGGCCGCACCAGACCCGGCTGCTCCGGGCCTGGCCGCCGCTGCTCCGGGCCTGGCCGCAGCAGACCCAGCTGCTCCGGGCCTGGCCGCTCCCAGCCTGGCAGCCGCTGCTCCGGGCCTGGCCGCACCAGACCCGGCTGCTCCGGGCCTGGCCGCTCCCAGCCTGGCAGCTGCTGCTCTGAGCCTGGCCGCTCCCAGCCTGGCAGCTGCTGCTCCGGGCCTGGCCGCTCCCAGCCTGGCAGCCACTGCTCCTGGCCTGGCCGCACAAGACCCGGCTGCTCCGGGCCTGGCCGCTCCCAGCCTGGCAGCTGCTGCTCCGGGCCTGGCCGCTCCCAGCCTGGCAGCCGCTGGTCCTGGCCTGGCCGCACCAGACCCGGCTGCTCCGGGCCTGGCCGCTCCCAGCCTGGCAGTCGCTGCTCCGGGCCTGGCCGCTCCCAGCCTGGCAGCTGTTGCTCTGGGCCTGGCCGCTCCCAGCCTGGCAGCCGCTGCTCCGGGCCTGGCCACACCAGACCCGGCTGCTCCGGGCCTGGCTGCTCCCAGCCTGGCAGCTGCTGCTCCGGGCCTGGCCGCTCCTAGCCTGGCAGCCGCTGCTCCAGGCCTGGCCACACCAGACCCAGCTGCTCCGGGCCTGGCCGCTCCCAGCCTGGCAGCCGCTGCTCCGGGCCTGGCCGCACCCGACCCGGCTGCTCCGAGCCTGGCCGCTCCCAGCCTGGATGCTCCGTGCTTGGCTACTGCTGTTCTGGGCCTGGCTGCTCCCAACCCGGCTGCTCTGGGCCCGGCTTCTCCGGGCCCAGCCACTCCGTGTCTGGGTGTTCCTGGACTGGCCACCCTGGGCTTGGCCGCCTCTGCCTCAGGCCTGGCTGCCACTGCCCCAGGTCTGGCTGTTCCAGTGCTGGCCGTTGATGCTCTTGTTCTGGTTGCTGCTGCTCTGGGGCCTGGCCACTGCTGCTCCGGGCCCAGCTGCCACTGCCTTGTGCCTGGCCACTCTAGGCCTGGTTGCCACTGTTCCAACATTCTGTCCCTTTTTTCTCTTTTTTTTTTCTTTTTTAAAAAAAACACAAAAACGCATTTATGTTGCAATGTTGGCTGGTGCGTTGAGTTCTGACTTAGTCTTTGATTTTTCAAGATCTTCTTTGTATTCTTTTTTAAGTAATTTTACTATCATTTGCTCTCACTTGATTTCTTCACATTGAGAACTTCTTAGGTTTCTTCCTCCTTGTCCTGGGAGCTCAGCAGGTTTGCCTGTGGCACCCCTTTGTTCTCCGCAGGCTCCCGCGCTGCTCCAGCCTGTTGCCGGGGTCGGCGCCGCCCAGGAAGCAGCCCCTGTCCTTGGCTCCGTTGCCCATGCTCAGCAGTTGAAGGCTCAGGGGCACCACCCCCCCCTGGGGGCCCCGTCGCCCGGCTCCTTGCTGGTGCCCGGCTGGCCGGTGTCTGGCAGGGGCTCCTGCTCCTCCTCGCGTTCCTCCAGTCTGGAGCTTTCTTTCTCCCTCCCACTAGGGGAGTCCAGGATCAGAGTCAACAGACTGTCCTCTGCGCACAGTGTGCGCGACTCCGGGGGCTCAGCCTTTCGCCGCGTTCCCAGGACTCCACCTCACAGCCCCGTCTCCCCCTGCCCGAGCCTGGGTCCCCAGGGACTGGCCCAGACCTGGAGTTCGGGGCGGTCTGGACTGAGGCTCAGCGCCGCCGCCAGAGGCTTTGTTTCTTCCGGCTAGGGTAATCCAGCATCAGGATCAACATTCAGTCCTCTGCGCACCATGTGCGCGTGACTCCGGGGGCCCCGCCTTTCGCCGTCCCCCGGGATTGTCTCCCCCTGCCGGAGCCTGGGTCCCCAGGGTCTGGCCCATAACTTGGGGCTCAGCGCTGCCGGTTCGGGGGTTCAGCCCAGGCTGGGGGTTCTATTTCCTTCCTGCTAGGGAACGCCAGGCAGCACCCAGCCCTCTCCTCCTCTCCGGCTGCGACCTCTCCACGCGCGCGTGCGTGCGAGCGCGCCGCATGTCTCCGTACCTTAGGCTTTTTTTCAGCTCCTCTGATTTTCCTTCTGGTTTTCTCCCTCCTTCCTATTGTAGAGTTTTCAGTCAGTCGACTACCTGTAGCTCTGGGCAATGTCCACTCTACATTTTAGTTGTATTCCCTTGAAATTGTTGTGAGCTGCTGCGGCTAGGTGTCTACCCGAGCAGCCATCTTGGATCCTCCTGCCAAATGAATTTTTAAAGTGGTTGAAATAATTTACCTTTTCATCAGCAATTGTCTTGCATTCTGGTGAACATCAGGAGTGTCTTACTCATTTTTGAAGCCACACTTGTGGGCATGTAGTGGTATTTCCTTGTGATTTATTTTTAATTTTTCTTTTTCTTTATTGATTAAGGTATTACACATGTGTCCTTATCCAACCATTGCCTCCCCACCTCCCGCCAGTCATTTTCTAAGAGCTAAGAGTATATTAGTGAAAAGAAATGTCTCTTAATGAGTTTAAAAAAGTGGCGCGAATGGCCACAGGTACACGAAGAGATGCTCATAATCATTAACCATCAAGGCAATGCAAATCACAACCACAGTGAGATATCATATCACATCTGTTGGAATGGCTATCATCTAGAAAACAAAAGGTAGCAAGTGTTTGCAAGAATGTGTAAGAAAAAGAATTCTTGTGCACTGTTGGAGGAAATGGAATCAGTTTAGCCTCTATGGAAAACAGTGTGGAGGTTCCTAAAAAATAAAAAAATAGATTTACTCTGTGATTTACAAGTCAACTCCTGGGTATGTACCCAAAGTAAGTGAAAACAGGATATTGAAGAGATGAATGAACTACCACATTTATTGCAGCATTATTCACAACTAGAGGCCCAGTGTATGAAATTCGTGCATGGGGGTGTGTGTCCTTCAGCCCAGAATCTGGGACCCCTCGAGGGATGTTCAATTGCCCGTTTAGGCCCGATCCCTGGCAGTCAGACATCCCTCTTACAATCCAGGACTACTGGCTCCCAACTGCTCGCCTGCCTGCCTTCCTGATTGCCCCTAACCACTTCTGCCTGCCAGCCTGATCACCCCCTAACTACTCCCCTGCTAGCCTGATTGATGCTTAACTGCTCCCTTGCCAGCCTGTTTGCCCCTAACTGCCCTCTCCTGCAGGCCTGGCCACTCCTAACTGCCCTTCCCTGCAGGCCTGGTCCACCCAACTGCTCTCCTCTGCAGGCCTGGGTCCACCCCCCTCCCCCCAACTGTCCTTCCCTGCAGGCCTGGTCACTCCCAACTTCCCTCCTCTGCCGGCCTGGTCACCCCTAACTGCCCTCCCCTGCAGGCTTGATCGCCCCCAACTGCCCTCCCTTGCAGACACAAAGATTTACCCCTGTATTTTAAAAAGTAAATAGTTCTTTCATTTAGGTCTGTGACCCATTTTGTGTATGGTGTGAGGAAGGGATTTATATTCATTGTATTGTGTGTAGACATCCAATTGCCTCAACATCGTGTTGAAAAGGCTATATTTTCACCATTGAATTGTGTTGTCACATTTATTTAAAACAAACTGAATGTATTTATTAGAATTTATTTTTGGACTCTCAGTTTTATTCCATAGACTTATACTTATGCTAGCACTGCATTGTCATTTTTAGTTTTTAATTTTACTTATTGGTTTTTGAGAGAGAAAAGGGAGAGAGAAACATCAATTTGCTGTTCCACTTATTCATACATTCATTGGTTGATTCATGTACATGCCCTCATGGAGATGGAACCTGCAACCTTGGAGTGTGGATGACGCTCTAACCAACTGGGCTGGCTGCCTGTCCAGGGCCCTGCATTGTTTTGATTACTGTAGCTTTGTAGCATATTTTGAAATTGGGAAGTCTGGATCTTCCAACTTTATACCTTTTTATCAAGATTATTTTGATCATTTTCAATTCCTTGAATTTTCACATGATTATTTATTTATTTATTTACTAACTTATTGCTGGAAAGCCCAGAGCTCAGGCCCCAGGCACACAGGTGTAAGAAAGGGACCTGGAGCCCAGAGATTGGGCTTCAAGCTCAATACTGCCACCTTCTCGCTAAGGCAATAAAATAAGTCTCCTGTAGACCACATCCCTGTCTCAGCCCCCGGGGCTGCTGGAACAGAAAGGTTTTAATACACATCAGTCTCTTTTCTCCCCTCACCTTCAACCCCAGCTGCCCTGAACTCCTCAAAGGGAACAGGAAGACAGGTCTATGAAACTCAACCCAGCTGAGGTCCGGGCCCCAGGTGGTGGGGGACAAATGAGGCCCTCTCCACCTCCAGCCTCTTACCCCTGCACCTTTCTCAGGCCAGGCAGAGGGCCTGGGGTCTCTGTGCTTCCCTGAATGTTGAGAAGAAATGTCCACTGGCAAATCTGAACGCAGACAGGCTTGAACGACAGGTGTCTTTCTGGCTTTGGCCTCCTCAGTACTGTGACTGGGAGGATCGCTTTTCCTCTCTGGGGATTGTCTGTCTCCCTGGTAATGGCTTCTCTGGCAGACACTGCTGTCCCACCCCCACCCCGCAGTTAGGCGGGAGACAAAATGAGATCATGCAGGGCTTGGCTCAGATCCTAGGAGGCCCACCTGCTCTGCTCCAAGGCCCAGCAGCCGGGAGAGCAGAATAAGATGTCCCTAGTCCTCAGCTTCCCATGCTCCTTGCTTTTGGGAGGCCCAGGATGCAGCATTGCCTGAGGAACCCCACACCCCCTCACAGGAATATTTAGATCAGCTTGTTAGTTTCTGCAGAAAGGCAGCTGGGATTTGATTGGGGATTGCATTCAATTTTTACATCAATTTTGCAATGATTTCATGTTAACAATGAAGTCTTTTGATTCCTGAACATGTGATGGAAGGTATCGTGAGCATAGCTGCTTTTCATATGTTTTTCTAGTTTTATTTACTTTTTTATTAGTTTTATTTTTATTTTAGAACTTCTTCAGCTTTGGTTTGTGTTCCCCTGTCACCAGAGAGCTGATTACTAGATAGTTGTTTGTAGGCTCAGAGGGAAGCTCATTCTTTCTTATTAATTTCTATTTTATTGCCTGAGTATGTTATCTCTGTCAGTTTTTGTTAATGTTTCCTACGCACTTGACATAAAACTACTGTGTGTTTTTATTATGTTTTGATATTTAAAATTAGATATGGATTAATAATACATGTCATATTATTATAGTTGTCTTTTCTATCCATCATTTTTTGCTTTGATCTGTCTTTTTTCTTTTAGTGTGTTTCTATTTTTCTCTCTTCTCTGAGTTCTGCTTCATGAATGCTGTTTGGTCTCTAGACTCTCATAACTTATTTATCGATGCAAAGTTGTGGATTTTAGCACTTTAAAGTGTTTCTTTTTCCTTCCTGGCATCAAATTACTCTGTTTTCATTTGTTTGGAACAATATGTTTTATTCCTTTGTTTTTAGGCTTTTTGAATCATTTTTTTTATAAGGTTGTTTAGCCTTTACGGCATAAATTTGGGTTTTGTCTTTGAAAATTGTTTTAATTGGCGAGTTAAGCCCATTTACAATTATTGATATGACTCTTGTTTATTTTATTATTTTTTAAAAATATATATTTTATTGATTTTGTACAGAGAGGAAGGGAGAGAGATACACAGTTAGAAACATCAATGAGAGAGAGTCATCAATCAGCTGCCTCTTGCACACCCCCTACTGGGGATATGCCCGCAACCAAGGTACATGCCCTTGACCGGAATCGAACCCGGGACCCTTCAGTCCCCAAGCCGACGCTCTATCCATTGAGCCAAACCGGTTTCGGCGATATGACCCTTGTTTAGTCTCACTTCTGTCATATCGTTACATTTAATGAGTATATCACATTTACTGAATTTTTCTATTTTGTGTCTTCGTTCTTTTTAGAGAAAAAAGTTAGCAGATTTTGACGTTTTTGTTCCAGTAGTTACTTTTATATTGATATTTCTTACATTTGCTTTAGTTGCTTATTTTGTTACTTAAACCTCGATTTATTTTTCAGGTTTTAGTAACAACTTTTAGACTGTTATTTATGCGTCTGTCTTTGAACTTATTCTTATTTCCTCTTTTTTATCTTCCTAAAGCTTTTTTAGTTGCATTATTTTTGCTTCAATAGAACATATAACACTCACATATTATTTTCTGTCCTGTTCTAATTTTTATTTTGGCCTTAGATCTACATTTACAATTAAATATATTCAGTACTCAATTTTTTTTTTGGGGAGGGGCAGCGATTTCTATCAAATCTTGGTTGCTTGAAGTTTATTCTCTTCTAAAAGGTTTCATGATTACACTATTACCTAAGTTCTTGAATATCTAACCTAGTTTGCCTTTTTCTGATACTTTGATGCTTAAAGGGTAATGTGACTGGACATAAAACCCTTGCCTTCTACTTTTTTATTTCTTGAAAATGTTGCTCCAGTGATCTTTCTTTTGTTTATTGGTGACAGAAGTCTATTGCCAAACCTGTGTTTTTGTTTGTTGAAACTTTGTGTTTTTGCCCAGAGGGCATTTTCTTAATTTTTAAGGTGTAGTAGTTTTATTAAGGTATACCTTAGAGAGGACTATTCCAATTCAGCTTTCCCAGGCTCATGTTGGTCCTTCTGAGTACGTGGATCAGGTCTTCTTTTATTTTTGGAGTTTTTTTTAGATTATTGTTTTTAATACTAGATTTACTCCATTGTTTTGTTTTCTCTTTTTAGGGATTACAGTCACATACATACATACATACATATAATTTCATTTAACATTTTAAAAAATGCAGACTGCTTTCTTTATCCAGAACATTTTTTCTCTCCAGTTTTCTTCTTTATTTTGTCTTTTGTTTTTGTTCATTTTTTTGCTTTTATGACCCCCCTCCCCAATGCTTACTTATCAAAATTGCAGTTACATCTGTTCTCTCTTTGGATTTTCTATTTGTCTACTTATTTTTATGTTTGGACTTCTGTAATAAAATACCTCAGACTGGGTGGCTTAAACAACAGAAATTTATTCTTTGACAGTTCTCGAGCCTGGATGTCCAAAATGAGGATACTAGCAGGCTTGGTTTCTAGTGAGGCCTCTCTCCTTGGCCTGCAGGTAGTAGTACCTTCTCTCTGTGTCCTCACATGGCCTTTTCTCTGCACGTGTGGAGAGCAAGCAAGTTCTGCTGTTTCTTCTTGTTCTAATAAGAACACCATTTCTATTGGATTAATGCTCCACACTTATGACCTTATTTAATCTTAATTACACCCTAAAGGCCCTATCTTCAAATACCATCACATCTGGGATTAGAGTTTCAACATATGGACTTGGAGGGGCATAATTCTGTCCATAACAAGCTCCTTGTAATTTAAATACTATTTTCTAAGGTAATTTTGTTGTTTTATAGTTTTATTCTTCACTTCATTCATCTCTTGTCTCCTTAATTCTCTCTTTTGGATTTCCCAGTAGTCTTAGCTTATCACTCAGAATTAAAATATCATTTTAGCATTTTCCCACTGACCTGGGACTTTTTCTTTCTGGGAGCAATTTTATTTTTACTTAATTATGTTTAAACTAGAGGTCCAGTGCATGAGATTTGTGCACTGGGGGGGGGGGGGGGGGGGGGGGAGGAGGAGGGGGAGGGTTGTCCCTCAGCCTGGCTTGCATCCTCTAGCAGTCTGGAAACCCTCTGGTGATGTCTGCCTGCTAGCTTAGGCCCGGGGATTGGGCCTAAGCTGGCAGTTAGACATCTCTCTTGCAATCCGGGGCTGTTGCAGTCCAAGATGCCTCACTCCTTACTGTTCTGCAGTGGAGGTGGGAAAGGCTCCCACCACTGCTGCTGTGCTCACCAGCCATGAGCCTGGCTTCTGGCTGAGCGGTGCCTCCCTGTGGGAATGCACTGATCACCAAGGGGAAGCTTCTGCATTGAGCATCTGCCCCCGGTGACCAGTGTACATCATAGCAACTGGTTATTCTGCCATTTGGTCAATTAGCATATCACACTTTTATTATATAGGATTCTGTCTCTTATTTTGCATGTGGTTGCTAAAGTCTCCAGCTAACTTTTTCCATAGATTTTATATATTTGAATATTTATGTCCTGACTTAGTGGTGATTGCACTAGTAGTATTCTGTATATCCTAGTTATGCTAAAGTCATGGGTTACTATAGTTAATTTTTTTGCTCTCATTATATAGATCCTCATCATTCTTTTGGAGGATACCTGGAAGATTCAGGTTTAAGCAGTTGCTATTATTCCTCAGACATTGGAAAAAAATGTATGTGTTCTAATAGCTAGTTTTCTCTCCCTTCTACCACTATTCCAAGCTTTTTTATTTATTTATTTTTTTTTCACCCGAATACCCCAAAATAGAAAAATATATGCACTTACAATTATTTTCATCCCTGGAGAGTGAACAAGACATCAAAGTCAGCTACAACATAAAGCATTTGTATATAGGTCACATTCATAAGAAATGTGCTAATATTTATGTGTAAGATTAATTTTTCTTATTTCTAGACATCTGGAAACCTGATTACATGACAGAGAGAAGCCAAGACAACCAGTTTCACCACGTGTGGAAATTGGTGTTCACGAATAACAAAACACTAATTAAAGAACAAAGTAATGTAATACAAAAACCATATAACTTGGATACAGATTTTTTTACTTCCAGAAAAATACTCTGTCAGTATGACTCATGTGGAATGAGTTTCAACTGTATTTCTGGATTGAATATCAATAAGAAAAACTACTTAGGAAAGAAGACTGATGAATTTAATGCTCGTGGAAAGTTACTATTCAATATTATACACGAGAAAACTCATACTAGAGAGAAAAGTGAATTTTTAAAAAATGGGAAAACTTTCAGTCATAATGAGGACCCTATTCAACATGAGAAGGTTCAAACTTTGCAGCAAAATTCTGAATTAAACACATATCAAGAAGCCTTTTTTGAAAAGGCAATATTTAATATGCACAAGAGACAAATCACAGGTGGGAATGACTGTGAATATAACAAATATGGAAGAACATCCTGTGAGAACCCATCCTTCTTATTACATCAGATAATGCCCTTAAAGGAAAATCACTATAAACTTAGTGTTTGTGGGAAATCCTTATGTGTGAATTCTACACTTTTAAAGTCTCATGGGTCATATATGAAACACTGTGATTATAATGAAAATGGAAATAATTTCAGGAGGAAATTATACCGCTCACAACTTCGGAAAACTCATAAAGGAGAGAAACACTTTGAATGTAATGAATGTGGGAAAACTTTCTGGATGAAGTCACACCTCACTCGACATCAGAGGATACATACAGGACAGAAAAGCTTTCAATGTAATGAATGTAGAAAAAAGTTTTGGGAGAAGTCAAACCTCACTAAACATCAGAGGTCACACACAGGGGAGAAACCCTATGAATGCAATGAATGTGAGAAAGCCTTCAGTCACAAGTCAGCCCTCACATTACACCAGAGAACACATACAGGGAAGAAACCCTATCGATGTAATGCATGTGGGAAAACTTTTTACCAGAAGTCAGATCTCACTAAACATCAGAGAACACACACAGGTCTGAAACCCTATGAATGCTACGAATGTGGGAAGTTCTTCTGTATGAATTCACATCTCACAGTGCACCGGCGAACTCATACAGGCGAGAAACCCTTTGTATGCCCTGAGTGTGGGAAATCTTTCTGTCAGAAGTCACATCTTACACAACATCAGAGAACTCACATAGGGGACAAACCCTATGCATGTAATACATGTGGCAAAGCTTTTTACCAAAAGTCTGTACTCACCAGGCATCAGATAATTCATTCTGGGTTGAAACCTTATGAATGTTACAAATGTGGAAAAACCTTCTGCTTGAAGTCTGACCTCACAGTACATCAGCGAACTCACACAGGGGAGAAACCCTTTGCATGTCCTGAATGTGGGAAGTTCTTCAGCCATAAGTCCACTCTCTCTCAACATTATAGAACACATACAGGAGAGAAACCCTATGAATGTCAGGAATGTGGGAAAATATTCTATAATAAATCATACCTAACAAAACATAATAGAATACATACAGGGGAGAAACCATATGAATGCAGTGAATGTGGGAAAAGCTTCTGCCAGAAATCACAGCTGACTCAGCACCACAGAATTCACATAGGGGAGAAACCCTATGAATGTAGCGAGTGTGGAAAGGCTTTCTGTCACAAGTCAGCTCTAATTGTGCACCAGAGAACTCATACAGATGAAAAGCCCTATAAATGTAATGAGTGTGGCAAATCTTTCTGTGTGAAGTCAGGACTTATTTTACATCAGAGAAAACACACAGGTGAGAAACCCTATAAATGTAATGAATGTGGAAAATCATTCAGTCACAAATCATCCCTCACAGTGCATCACAGGGCTCACACAGGAGAGAAGACTTGTCAATGTAATGAATGTGGGAAAATTTTTTACCGAAAATCAGACCTTGCTAAACATCAGAGATCACACACAGGGGAGAAGCCCTATGAATGTAACATGTGTGGAAAATACTTCTCGCAGAAGTCAAACCTCATTGTACATCAGAGAACACACATGGGAGGAAAATTTTATTATTGAAGTGCATATTAGAAATGTTGAGCCACAATTCAGCACCCAATACAACTCAGAGAGTTCAGATGTGGAGAAAGTTCTCTTGATATTCTGAATAAAGTAACCTTCATCCACAAACTAGCCTAATTTTACTCCAAAGTGATGATGTGGGACAAACTAATAGACTGCAACAAAAGGAGGATAGTGTTGTTAAGAAGTAACATTAATTGAATGTGAAGTAACTGCTGGTATAAAACCTTACAGATTTTTTGATTTTATAAAAGTTTTTAGCAAAAAATTCAGGTTGAACCTGGAGTAGGTTGTGTCAGGATTTATATTGGGGAGAAATCTGTCAATTTGAGACATATAGTTTGAAAATTTTGTTTAGATGTAATGTAGTAATAATAATTGTGTTTTTGTTTTGATGTCATAAACTGTAATGTTTAGATTTATATTGTATAATGTAAATCTTTAAAACAAAACAAAAAAGACATAGCAAAATGAAGAGAATCACAAGAAGTTTCAATAATAGTATATAGAAATCTCCTGTGCCTTTCCCCAAGCTTCTTCTAATGATTATATCCTACTTAACTATATTATGTTCTCAAGTAATTGAAGCCACCCTACTTTTATGTCAGAATCAGATCATATTCAGATTTCCCCATCTTTATACGTTTTTGTTTGAAGTTCTATGAAATTTTATCATTTTGAATAATCATCAGCATAGTCAGGTTACAAAATAAAAAGAAATATGAAATCAGTATTTCATCAGGTTTACAAAGAATAAAGATTTTACCACAAGAAGTTATCTTTTTTTTTTTTTTTTTTTTTTAAATTATACCCTTTGCAACCCAAATCCTGGCAACCATTGAATATGAAGCTTTTAGAAAGCAGGGATAAGTTGAGTAATGAGGGCAATAGCATTAAATGTATATGTGAAGCATCCTTTGAATTCACAGGACTTATATATGTAAGTGGTACGTTATACAAACTATGTGTTTCAAAATGCATAATGGAACTTAATATAATTGTGAATATGAAATAAGCATTTCTAGTTTAGTAGTGGTTACATCAGGTACATTCCCCATGTGTTTAGGGCCTGAAGCAATAGTTTAAAAGTGGGACTGCAAAGCTAATGTCAACCACTTAAAAAATTAAAAATAACAAAATGGTAAATAAAATGTATTCTATGCATTGGGATGTCTAGGTCCTAGTCTTATTGCCCCTTTCTTTTCTCATTCAGTTCATCTCAACCCAGGGGGTGCCTTGACTGCACATGTGTGATTACTTTAACCTTCAGCCTAAAGTTTGTCCAAACCCTCTGTAATTAGCAGTACCCTCCAAGATAGGGTACAGGAGAGAAGCCAAAGACAGACTTGATGACACTCAGGGGTATAAGTTGGACTATAAATTTAGGGGTCTGAGAGATACTGGGCCCTTAGAAACTTTTGACTACATGAGTAGGAGGGTTGACCCTGGAGTAGGGACAGAGTAGACTAGAACAGGGATGGATAGTGTAAAGGTGGTATACTTAGGTACATCATTAAGTTACACAAGTAATCTAAGATTATATAATCTAGTGGTTATAGATTACACAGATAGTCCAAACTTCCACCTTGGGAAACAAGAACAAATTAAGCAAAAACAAAAATAATAAGGATCAAAGTGGAAATCAGTGAAATTGAAGACAAAACCTATAAAGAAAATTAATAAAACCAAAAGCTGGTTCTTTGAAAGTCAATAAAATTGTTAAACCTCTAACTAGGTTAACTGAGAAAAAGAGGAGACACAAATTGCTAATGTTAGAAATGAAAAAGTGGCCTTAACCCCTTGGCTGTCTCTTGCACACCCCCTACTGGGGATCAAGCCCACAGCCTGGGCATGTGCCCTGACCAGGAATCGAACCAATGACCTCTTGGTTCATTGGTCTACGTTCAGCCACTGAGCAACACTGGCTGGGTTGGTTGATTACCTTTTTGTTTTGTTGGCAGTTTCTTTTGTGATCAACAAAGCTTTTTATTGTTATTGTCCCATTGACTTATTTTTGTCTTTACATCCCTTGAATTTGGGGTCAAATTAATAAAATCCTTTCCAAGACCAAAGTCCAGAAGTTTAGTACCCATGTTTTCTTCTATGTAATCATTGTTTCAGCTCTTAGATCTTGGATCTATTTTGAGTTAATTTTTGTATATGTATATACACTAGCGCATCCTTATGGTTAGAAGGGAAACATCCACCATATGGTATAGGAAAGTGGGACTTCAGCCCTATGAAGAAATCATTGCCTGAGAGGAGGCCCCTAATCTTTTTTTTCTTTCTATTTTTTTTATTTATTAAATTTTATCTGTGTACATATTTTAACATTGCCCCCCCCCCCCATACATACCCTCCCTCCCCAGAGTTTTGTGTCCATTAGTTGTACTTATATGCATGTATACAAGTCCTTCGGTTGATCTCTTATCTCCCCCAGATCTCTCTACTCTCCCCGCTGTAATTTTACAGTCTGCTTGTTGCTTTACTGTCTTTATATCTATCTTTTGGTTTATCAGTTTATAATGTTTTTTATTATCCATAAATGAGTGAGGCCATGTGGTATTTCTCTTTCATTGACTGGCTTATTTCACTCAGCATGATGTTCTCTAGTTCTATCCAGGTTGCTGCAAATGATGAGAATTCCTTCTTTTTTATGGCAGCATAGTATTCCATTGTGTAGATGTACCATAGTTTTTGGATCCAATCATCTGCTGATGGACACCTAGGCTGTTTCCAGATTCTAGCTATTGTAGATTGTGCTGCTATGAACATAGGGGTGCATATATTTTTTCTGATTGGTGTTTCTAGTTTCTTGGGATATATTCCTAGGAGTGGGATAACTGGGTCAAATGGGAGTTCCATTTTCAGTTTTTTGAGGAAACTCCACACTGTTCTCCACAGTGGTTGCACCAGTCTGCATTCCCACCAGCAGTGCACGAGGGTTCCTTTTTCTCCACAACCTCGCCAACACTTGTCGTTTGTTGATTTGTTGATGTTGGCCATTCTGACAGGTGTGAGATGGTAGCGCATTGTTGTTTTGATTTGCATCTCTCGGATAATTAGTGACTTTGAGCATGTTTTCATGTGGAAGGCCCCTAATCTTGATGATCCTGATTGGAGGCTTTCTGGAGGAAGACATTTATGAATTTGATCAGAGAAAAGAAGAACCCTCTGAAGTATACCAGTGAATCCATGTGGATCCATGACTGGCCATCTCTCCTTCACTGGACCTTTAGAAATCTTACTAAGGTGGCAGACCCTTGAGTTTTTGTGGAATTTATAGTCCAGCCTCAGACCATTTCTTATACAAGCAGAGACTAGAACTACTGATGCCTACAATGTGCTTATAAGAAAAATGTCAGTATGTGAGCTCCTTTTATTAGATCCAGTTTGTTAGTACATTTTATTCTAATTCCATTTCATGGTTAGTCCGAATAGTATAAAGTTTTTATTCCCTGTTACAAAATTGCTGACTTGTGGGTTTCTATATGCATATGATTCCCATTCCTGGTCCTTGGGGCACTTAAAGGCACACGGGAGATATAATACTCTGAGAAACTCTTGGCAAAAAAATTCTCTGCACTATGATCCCCAGCAAAGGGGGAGTGCCATTTGATGGGGACTTCTAAAAATAATTCCCACCAAAAGTTAACATTCTTCCTGTAGTTGTTTTTTGGTTGTTTTCTGCCTGTATAATCTTTTAATTTTATTGATTTCACACTTCCAATTACTTTTTTCCATTCATATTTCTGTCATGTTTTAGAATAAGGATTCACACTGTTTGATCGGACTGTTCAACTTCATTTTTTAAAAAGTATTTTTATTGATATTAGAGAGGAAGGGAGAAGGAGAGATAGAAACATCCATTCTCTATTCATCTTCTTCAGCAGAATTCAGTATGATCTTGAGGGGTATTTTTTTTTTTTTTTTTTTTTTTTTTTTTTTTTTTTTTTTTGCTATCAAGTTGTTGAGAGGAATACAATTTTTTTTCCTGATTCACTTTTATAAGAAAAATTGAATATTATCAGTAAAACCATATGCATCCAACATCAATCCCCTAAAATAAATGTTATCTACTGAGGAATCATTTTATGTAACTCATAGTTAGGAATTCTAAGACAGAATGGAAACTCAAAAAAAGAGGGGGGAAAGTCTTTGATACTGTTCCCGAGATATTTACAATCTTACAGTGAAATACATATATACAACAAGTGATATTTCACACATGTAATCAGAGAATGACCTGCCAGTGCAAATGGGCAGGTCAGCATAGCCCCTTGCTGGCACATCTCAGGGATGGCAGCTGCTAGTGTGACCAGGAAGCAGGAGAGAGGACCCCACTTATAAAACACTGACTGAGTGAAGGAAGGTGTGTCAGATGCTTCACCTCCTAATTCACGGGATGTGCTTAGCAGCCATGCAGTATTGCTCTCCTTCATGTTCTGGTGTGGATGCTCAGAGCTTTAATCACGAACCCGAGGTCCCACAGCTCAGACATGGTGAACTAGTGCTCAAACCCAGGCTGTCTGTCCCTGGATTGGCTCCCAGTGCCTTCAGGGTATGTGATCAAGAGTGAACGGTGTGCAGTGTGAAGTTGAGAGCACTCTCTGGAGTGACAAAGAGCAATTACAAAATAATGGATCATGGCTGCCTGTTTTCCCAGGAAACTATTTGTGGTGTGCCCTGTACCAGATGGGCAATGGGATAGATGGTGTGGTTATCTGAGAACTCACCTCTCTTTCCTGGATGTGGAAGAGGCTGATGTAGTCCTTTGACAGTGGCCCAGTTTTCAAGGGAATGCTGCTTTGCTGTCCTAAAAATGAATTCCACCGAATCCCCCCTTTCTTGGGACAGTCCGTGGTGAATGCCACTCCTCCTGAGGCCATCCTGCACACCCCAGTGTAGATTTTCAGCCTCCTACTGCCACCTCTGGAGTCCCAGCCTTCCACTCTCATTCCCTACCAGCGACTGATCAAATGCAACCTCTGTTTTGGTCTTTACCTTTTCTCCAGTTTTATCTCCTTGAGCCCTTCTGAAATCAGTTCTCCTGTCAAAGTGTAATGCTGTTAATCTCAAGAATGCTAATAGTTCTGAATCTTCTCCCAGAAACAAACACACACACACACACACACACACACACACACACACACACACACGAAAAAACTGTGTAGACCTGAGTAAAAAGTTTGTGGGAGGAGATGGGGCTGCCCTTCAAGGCGCCTTTATGCGCTGAGAGGCCACTGAATGCTGCCCGTGTGCAGGGCAGACTCCCCCTCGCCTGCCCTCTGTGTGGAACGCTGTGCTCACTCTTCACTGCTCAGGTGCTCCAGTTTTATTCTTCAAGAATCACAACGTATCCTCTACTTCACTCCCTCCTCGCTGACTAGAGCAATGGTAGGCAAACTCATTAGTCAACAGAGCCAGATATCAACAGTACAACAATTGAAATTTCTTTTGAGAGCCAAATTTTTAAAACTTAAACTTCTTCTAATGCCACTTACTCAAAATAGACTTGCCCAGGCCATGGTATTTTGTGGAAGAGCCACATTCAAGGGGCCAAAGAGCCGCATGTGGCTCGCGAGCTGCAGTTTGCCGACCATGGTACTAGAGCAAAGCTGGTTATTCACACTCCTTGTCCTGTCCCCATTGGCGGGCCTGTACTATGCACTCACAGGAATTGACAATCTGAAAAGCAATTGAAGAGTTGAATAAAAGGCCGAAACCGGTTTGGCTCAATGGATAGAGCGTCGGCTTGGGGACTGAAAGGTCCCGGGTTCGATTCCAGTCAAGGGCATGTAACCTTGGTTTCGGGCATATCCCCAGTAGGGAGTGTGCAAGAGGCAGCTGATCGATGACTCTCTCTCATTGATGTTTCTAACTCTCTATCTCTCTCCCTTCCTCTCTGTACAAAATCAATAAAATATATTTAGAAAAAAAAAGAGTTGAATAAATGAATATGAGATTAATTCTTGGTGGAGGTTAGAAATTGTGATTTCCAGAGAAACTAAGTGTGCATTGGTTCTTTTTAAAAAATATATTTTTTTATTGATTGCAGAGAGGTAGGGAGAGGGAGAGAGAGAGAGAAACATCAATGATGAGAGAGAATCATCGATCAGCTGCCTCCTGCACACCCCCTACTGGGGATCCAACCTGCAACCTGGGCATGTGCTCTTGACCAGGAATCAACCTGTGATCTCCTGGTTCATACATCCATGCTCAACCACTGAGCAACACTGGCTGGGTGGGAATTGATTTTGCCAGATCAGTAAGTGTAAGGACATTTTCTGGGTTTCCCTGACTGTCAGAGCACACAGCAGGAGCACCGCACAGCTCTGAGTGGCGGTGAGTCCATGTCTTCTTCTAAATTTTCCTTTCTGACTACACCAGGCCTGATACTTTTCGAACCCTGCCCACTGTATTAACTGTTGGGAACTTAGTCCAAGCTCCTCCTTTATCCTCTGCTCACTAGTGACAGGTGTTGGGTCTGAGCCCCTCTGCCTGGACTGGACCTCCTAGGACATGGGTCATAGATGGAGAAGCCAGGAGAGGTTGTGATTATAAGAACGAGTCTTTCTTGCAGAAGACTCACTGGGCCATATTGCCATCAGACAAGAACAGTCCTCACAGCAAAGCCCATACAAGACAGGCAGCTGGACACAGGCTGTTGAACATATATCTTTCCCATAAAGCAGCATCAGTCTCTATAATATAGAGTCTACATCCACACTATTATCTGAGCAGCCGCAGCTGCCTCCTAGAATCACCGCATCACATCACAGTGGCAGCAGCTTCTCTGGCTCAGCAGCTTCTCCTGTCTCTCCTGCCCAGCTACTCTCTCTAGCAGACTTCTTCTTACTCCATCCTCAGGTGACTAGACTAGTCAGAAACCTACTTTTCTACCATTTAGACAAAGAAGGCTTCGTGCCAGTAGTTACATCAATCATGTAACTGAAGGGCACAATGTACTGTGTGTCCTTGCACCCGCTCATGGTATCTTGGCCTGATTATGGCTCCAGGCTCAGAGTCCTGGGACATCCCATCTAGGCACATGCCCAGAGAGGCCTTTGGCCATTCTGGTGTACTGACAACAAGGCCTCTGTGCTCCCACCGGCCTTGACTATCCGGGCACCTGGCGTGGTTCCCACACTGACAAGTGGAAGAACACAACATTTTTTCTGGATCTTTCTTAACTCTCTTCACACTGTTTCTCAACCTCAGCACCATTGACCTTTGAGGCCAGATAACTCTTAGTTGTAGGGGGCTGTCCTGTGCGTTTGTAGGATGTTCATTGGCCCCCTGGGCCTTTACCCACTAGATGCCAGGAGCGCGTTCTCCACAGTCACCTTGGGTTGAAAACTCAACCCAACAAATATTTTATACTCAACAAATGTTTTATCTGGTTACCCTTGAAAAGGACCATTTTGTACAATCAGACAGTCTTGGACAATTCTTAAATCTGACTGATTTGGAAGAACTAACTGCCACGAACCAGTCAGGCTCTCTTGAGTGCTCTCTGTGCACCCCATCCAGTCCGGGGTTGGATGCTGCTCCTGGTGTGGATGGGAAGCAGGATGAGTGTGCAGACACTCTGCCCACGTGGCAGGTGTGGTATGTTCTCTGACCCTAATGCCTGATGGCAGGGCCTGCCTCCTACATTATTTCTGCTTTCTTGGCAAACATACAGTCTCCTGACATGTATGAGTGTGCCAAAGGCTGATGTTTAAAAGCAAGTGAGATGTATGAAACATGTTCAGATATAAAGATAAATACTCTGATAAATAAGGACCTTGAAAAAATAAATAGTCCAACTTACAGTAATCATAGACCACAAATATCAGGTCAAACTCTCTCCTCACCAGGTGTCCATTCAGTATATAAACAGACATGTTAGAAATACTTAGTCCAGTCCTAGCTGGTTTGGTTCAGTGGATAGAGCCTCAGCCTGCAAACGGAAAGGTCCCAGGTTTGATTTCTGTCAAGGGCACATGCCTGGGTTGTGGGATTAATCCTCAGTGGAGGATTTGCAGGAGGCAGCTGATCCGTGATTCTCTCTCATCATGGATGTTTCTATCTCACCCTCTTCCTTCCTCTCCGAAATCAATAAAAATTTATTAAAAAAGAGAAATACTTAGTCCAAATGACTGTTTTCACCAGAAGGTTTCTAATCAAAATATTATTTACTCTAATAAACATTTTAAAAAATCCTCATCTGAGGATATTTTTCCATTGATTTTTAGGGAGATTGAAAGAGAGAGGGAAGGACAGAGAGAAGCATTGATGTGAGAGAAACACATTGATTGGCTGCCTTCTGCATGAGCCCGACCAGGGCCCCGGCCAGGGAGGAGCCTGCAACCAAGGTACGTGGCTTCAGTTTTTGGGCTGATGCTCTGGCAACTCCAATAACATTTTAAAGGAATCAGTTATGACCCTTCATTACAAAAACACAGTCTTCAAAGGAAATAACCATACACTGTCAGAATGTTGAAAACAAACAAAAAAACAAACACATCTAGCTCTTCTGCCATGAGTTTGAGACATCAGCCCTCGTTTCCCTGTGTTTTCCCTCAGCAGAGCAGAGTCCCTCTGGCCAGAGCATCCTATGAATGTCGGAAAATAACTGCTTAGCATTTGTTTTCACATCTTGCTGTTTCTCTAGAAGTTCTAATAAAAGACATCAGAGTGCTAATGTGGATAATCATCAGTCCAATTGTTACATATTGAGGTAAGACCCTTCACTTTTGTTGTCAGATTGAATAAAACGTTTGAAAGGCAGCAGCCAAGAAAGGCAGCAGGATGCTCTCCGAAAGCAAGGCTTCTTTTTCAGTGGAATGTCGTTCCAGCTCTGGCATTCTGGAATGTTCTGTCACAACATGAGCACCAGCTGGAAATGAATAGCAAGAGTTAACAAGTTCGATTCTGACTATGCAAGTCTGAGAAAGTTCACTCCCTTTAGAGTCTCGATTGATTGCAGAGGGCTTGTTGACCATGTTTGATGTCCTCCACGGACTGAATGCTGAGCTAATTTAAAGACCCATCACCACCTTGGAAAAACTGGCTACAGCCTTGGCCTTGGCACCTGCCTGTGGAGAGGCTGTTCTCCAAGTCTGCTTTGCCACCTCGTGGCCAGTTCTGGTACTGCCTTCACCTGATCAACAAAACTCAGTTTAGCTCTTGAATCCTGTAATGAGTTATGATGGAAGGCAGGCACTTTTTTTTTTTCCCTCCCTCCCTTTCTCCCTCCCTCCCTCCTGGCCTCCCTCCCTCCTTTTCTTCCCTTTCTTGAATATATTTTTATTGATTTCAGAGAGGAAGGGAGAAGCAGTTTAAAGAGAGACACAAAACAAGCCCCTTTGATGTAATAATTACAAATAATTGCTCTTTTAGAATATTAACCATGTTTGATTATAAGCTGTAAATATATTGTTTCCTGGCTCTTCATAATTAAAGTGGAACTAACAGAAGTAGAATGGTATTAACATAGGCCTCTATAAAAAAGTGACTTACACATTTTCTACTAGTTCAGGAGGTTTAAAAATTGACAGCTCCAATCCTTTTTTTTGTGTGTGTGTGGGGTAGGGTTCTCCACTGGAACTCACCTTGGCCAGCCTAACACCGCCTGCTCGCCGGCCCCACACCCTGTGTCTGCCACTGGTTGCCTCCCTCTGCAGGGCGACCAGCAGGGCAATGGGTGGGAGGAGAAGCCCTTCTCACACTCACCTTTGCTGGCCTGCAAGCTGAGGGCAGCTCCTGCATTGAGCGTCTGCCCTCCTGGTGGTCAATGCGCATCATAGCAACCAGTCACTCCACTGTTTGGTCAATTTGCATATTAGGTTTTTATTATATAAGATGTTTTATCATTTTAAGTCTTTAATCCACTTTGAGTGGATTTTTATGTATGGCATAAGATAAGAATCCAGTCTCATTCCTTTGCATGTGGATATTTGTTGAAGAGATTATCTTTTCTCCATTGTGCATTCTTGGCACTCCTGTCAAAGATCAGTTGACCACATACACGTGCATGTATTCTGGGCTCTCTGTCCAGTTACACTGGTCTATATATCTGTCTTTAGACCAGTGCCATACTCTTTTAATTACCATCTATACTAATAATAGAGGAATATGCAAATTGTCTGGGACGCTATCACAGTAACGACCGAACAGCAGGCTGTGTGGGGCAACCAGGCCTGTGACAGGGGGAACAGTTAGGGGCAACAAGGTTGGCAGAGGGGGGCAGTTGGAGGCGACCAGGCTGGCAAGGGGGGAAGTAAGGGGCGACCAGGCCAGTGGGGGGGGGCAGTTAGGGGCAACCAGGCCAGCAGAGTGGGACATTTGGGGGCAACCAGGCTGGCGGTGGGACCAGTAGGGGGCTACCAGGTTGGCAGGGGGCAGTTAGGGAAGATCAGGCTGACAGGCAGGGGTGGTTAGGGGTGATCAGACTGGCAGTGGAGCAGTTAGGGGTGATCAGGCAGGCAGGCAGGTGAGCATTTAGAAAATAGTGGTCCTGGATTGTGAGAGGGATGTCTGACTGCTGGTTTAGGCCTGATCCCAACCTGAGGGGTCCTGGATTGGAGAGGGTGCAGCTGGGCTGAGGGGACCTTCCCCTACCCCATGCATGAATTTCATGCACTGGACCTCTAGTAGCTTTATAATACATTGTGAAATCAAGGGACGTGATGCAAATGTCAACCTCTCCGCCTCTCCCCCCTCCCCGCCTGCCCCCCTCCATTTCGCCCTTCCACTCAGTTTTCACCCTGCTCCAGGCCTTTACCACCTGTTTGTGTTGATAGGTAATGCATATATGCCTGTAAGATTTTTGGTTAATCTCTTCCCACTCACCCCCTTCCCTCTGAGATTCATCTGTCTGTTTCATGTTTCCATGCCTCTTGTCTATTTTATTCATAAGTTGATATTGTTCATTAGATTCCTTGTTTGTTTATTTTGATTTATTTTGATTTTTAGATTCAATTGTTGATACATATGTATTTATTGTCACTTTATTGTTCATTTTTCTTCTTCTTCTTCTTCTTCTTCTTCTTCTTCTTCTTCTTCTTCTTCTCCTTATTTTTCTTCTTTTTCTTCTTTCTCCCTTCTTCCTTCTTCTTCCTCTTCTTAAAGAATACCCTTCAACATTTAATGTAATACTGGTTTGGTGGTGATGAACTCCATTAGCTTTTACTTGTCTGTGAAGTTTTTTATCTGACCTTCAATTCTAAATGAAGGAGAAATAAACAGTTTCCCCAAGAAGAAAAAGTTAAGGGAGTTCATAAAAAAAACCAAACCAGCATTATAAGAAATGTTAAAGAAACTTCTTTAAGAAGAAGAAAGAAAATAAAGAAAAAAATAAATATAAATGATAAAATGTAAATATCAATAATTACTTTAAATGTAAATGGATTAAATGCTCCAATTAAAGGACATATGGTAGCTAAATAGATAAGAAGACCCATATATATGTTGTCTAATAGAGACACAGCTTATTTCAAAAGACACACACAGACTGAAAAAAAAAAGATGGAAAAAGATATTTCATGCAAATGGAAACAACAAAAGCTGGAGTAGCATTTATATATCAAACAAAATAGACCTTAAAACAAAGTCTATAATAAGGACTTTAAAATAAAGGCTATAATAGAGACAAAGAATAACACTATCTCTCAGCTTCTTTCTCTGGATTTACACTTCATCCCTTGCCACGACCAGGAATAATCTGAACGATTGTGATGCTACCCCATGTCTGGAAAAAGAGGTTATTTGTGCTCTCTTCAAACATGTGATCCATTTCAGAATCCTCTTTTGCTCCCCGGTACCACTTACTGTATTAGCATCTGGTAGGAAACAGATGGTACATTAAAAAGAGGCTATGGAAGAATCTAATGAAGGCACTCTCTAAAAATGTGCGTGCTGGGATAACAAAACACGTGGGGATAGTCAAACGCCCTGGAATCATAGCAGGTGAGGCTGTTACCACTCTGGGCCTAGAGGAACAGGAGAAGGAATGGTCAGTGGATGTTGGCAAGAGCTGCAGGAAAGGAGAGGGATCACCAATCAGGAGCTGTGACTACCGTTAAACCGATGGTGTGGCAGGATGGGAGCCAGGGGATAAGTAGTCCAACGTCTCACCTTCTAATCACCTGCTATTGCCTCCCAGTGACTGGACTCCATGCTAAGCCAGAGGGAGGGGGATGATGCAGTCCCCAGAGGTCAGCCTTGCAGGCCAAGGCAGCGGGGTGGGGGGTGGGGAAGTGTGGAGAGTGAATCTCAAGGTTCTCATATGTTAGAGGCTAAATTGTGTCTCTGAAAAATCATATGCTGATTCTCTAACTCCCAAGGTGACTGCATTTGAAAATGGGCCTTTCAGGAGGTAAAGTTGAATGAGGTCATGAGGATAGGTCTTAACCTGATAGGGCTGATCTCTATCAGAAGAAGAGCAAACCCCAGACCTCTCTCTTCTTTCCCTCACCTTCACCTGAGGACACAGTCAGTGGGTAGTTGTCTATGTAGCTGTCTATAAGCCAGGAGAAGAGGTCACACCAAGCACCCAATGGCACCTTTATCTTGGACTTTTAGCTTCAAGAATTGTGGGAAAATACTTTTCTGTTGCTTAAGCCACCCAGTGTGTGGTGTTTTGTTATGCAGCTGAGCTGACTAACACATCACCTATAAGATGAAGGTTATAATACATGTCTCGTGGGGTTCCTATGAGTATGAAGTGATACAACATTTGTGAATCAAGTTTCTGAGCTGAGTAGATACACATTAATTAATCACTCCATTATTTTTATTATAGGTATTAAGCGTTAAAACTAATCCCCATTTTATCACTTTTATTTTTAAAAATCTTTATTGTTGAAAGTATTACATATGTCCACTTTATTCCTCCATTAACCTCTTCTAGTCTGCTCCCACCCCCACTTTCACCCCAACCCTTCACTACCTTATTGTCTGTGCCCATGGGCTATGCAAATATGCATACAAGTTCTTTGGTTGATCTCTTCCCACCCACCCAACTTTCCCCACATTCCCACTGAGGTTAGACAGTTCCATGCTTCAATGTTTCTGGATCTATTTTGTTCATCAGATTCCACATATGAATGAGATCATGCGATACTTATCTTTCTCTGACTGGCTTATTTCTCTTAGCATAATATTGTCCAGGCCCATCCATGCTGTTGCAAATATGTTCTCAGTGAGCTTCTTTTTATAGCTCTGTAGTATTCCATTGTCTTTAAGTGAAACAAACAAACCTTAAATAGCCACGGCAATCTTAAGAAAGTTGGAGGAATCACAATACCAGATATCAAGTTATAACACAAAGCCACCATAATCATAACAGCCTGGTACTGGCACAAGAACAGGTATATAGACCAATGGAACAGAACAGAGAACCTAGTGATCGTCCCAAGCTATTATGCTCAATTAATATTTGACAAAGGGGGCAAGAGCATACAATCGAGTAAAAATAGTCTCTTCAATAAATGTTGTTGAGAAAATTGAACGGTACATGAAAAAAAAAAAGATAAAAGAAAGAAAGAAAAAAAAAAGAAACTAAACCACCAACTTACACCATACACAATAATAAACTCAAAATGGATAAAAGACTTAAATGTAAGTCGTGAAACCATAAAAATCTTAGAAGAAACCATGGGAAGCCAAATCTCAAACATCTCTCATAGCAATATGTTTACGGATACATCTCCTAGGGAAAGGAGAAAATAAACAAATGGGACTACATAAAAATAAAAAGCTTCTGCACAGCAAATGAAACTGTCAACAAGGTGAAAAGAGAGCTCACTGTGTGAGGACATATTTGGCAATGATACACCTGGTAAGGGGTTAATTTCCAAAATTCATAGGGAACTCATACAACTTAACAAAAATAAGACAGACAATCCAGTTAAAAAATAGGCAAAGGACCTAAATAGACACTTCTCCAAAGTGGACATACAGATGGCCAAGAGACATATGAAAAAATGTTCAAAATCACTAATCACCTGAGAGATACAAATCAAAATGACAATGAGGTAACACCTCACACCTGTCAGAATGGCTATTGCGAGGCTGTGGAGAAAAGGGAGCTCTAGCACACTGCTGGAGGGAATGCAGACTGGTGCAGCCACCGTGGAGAACAGTATGGAGTTTCCTCAAAAAGTTAAATAGGGAGCTGCCATTTGACCCAGTGTTTCTACTTCTAGGAAGATAGCCTAAAAAATCCGAAACACCAATCAGAAAGAATGGATGTACCTTATGTTCATAGCAGCACAATTTACAACTGCTAGGATCTGGAAACAGCCCAAGTGTCCATGAGTGGATAAAAAGCTGTGGTACATTTTATGATTTTTAGATACCATTCTCTATGTTTTTTTTTAAATTTATTTTAATTTCAATGATTTTTCTTGAGGTGAACCAAATATGTGTTCATGCATTATAGATATGTGGCCTAGGACACCTTTTAACATTTTATTTGTAATCTGCTTTTGTTAATGTCTCATTTCCCTCCCTCACCTCTGTAGCAGGTTGGATTAGTGTCTCATTTTAGCAGTTTTTAGTGTCTTCTTTACTGGTGTATAACAGATGGTTCTGGGCTCATTACTCTATCAATGTAGATTATATTATTTTTCTGAGTGAATTACTTTGTATCAGTCCCTGCTGAAGCTCACGTGGCACGTTTCAAAATGTTCTTGTCAAATAGCAGACCCAACACTATTTTCATTTTTATCTTCTGTGTTTTACATTTTGCCTTACTTGTCTTTTTAGTACATAAAAGCTTATGGGCAGAAAGCATTCATTTTATATGTCAGTTTCAAGCACCAAATGCACTGATAGTTTAAAAAAATAGTGAAAATACTCTTGGGTAAAAAAAAAAAAAAGTAATTTTAAGAATTATTTAGATTTACTGAAACATAAATGTGCTTGTCATCCAGACACTTCTGTGCTGGGCCACATGATCAGAATCTAAAAGTGTGAGGCCCACATGAATCTTTAAAAAAAGATAACAATGGTGAAAAGATAACAATAGTTATTAAGATCATACTATTTTAACAATAACACAAAAAGTAGGACAAAAGAATCATTTAATAATAGCTTTGGCTTATTGAATTCTACTATGGGTAGACATTACTAGTTGTTGGCCATTTTATAATTATTATATTGTGAAATAGTTTCAGAGGCTTGACCCTGCCCTTTCCCTGTTTCTTCCCCAAAGGAATTAAAATCACTTGATTAGGTTGAACTGGGGTGAACTTTTGTAGGTGAGTTTATAGGCAGGTAAAAAGGGCAAGCGAATTGAATTTTCAAGGGAGAGATTAGATTGATGGACCATAGGATCTAGGCTGGTCAGGATGGATGTGAGAAGGATGAGAGAAACAACGGGAATAGCTAATGGGTTGGAAGTTTTTGAATTTGTAGAGTTGCTGATTTCAATGAAATGAGGAACTAGAAAAAAAATAAGGATATTTTAAATTCAGATTTTAGAGGAATTGAAAGAAGTGTGGTTATAGGTAATGGCAAGGTCATGAATCTGAGATATGGTAGAAAAAGGTGATTCTAAGTGATCAAGAGCTGAGAGGTCTAGGTATTGGCTGGATCTCCCACTGGATGCACTGAGAATGGTGGCAGGACTAGGGGTGGAGGGGAAGGCAGGTGTGGTAAGTACAATAATAGCCCCTGAAAAATGCCCGTGTTCTAATTCACAGAGCCTGTGACCATGTTACCTTTATGGCAAAATGGACTTTGCTCATATGATGAAGGTAAGGACCTTCAGATGGGGAACTTTTCCTGGATTAAGGAGTAACTTAGTTACAATGTCCTTGTCAGAGCGAGGTAATAGCATCAGGAGATGATGAAGAAGATAGAGGTTGGAGTGATATGGGTCAGGGGCCAAGGAACATGGGCAGCTCCAGAAGCTAGAAAAGCCATAGAAACAGACCCCCGACCCCTCAAGGCAGCACCTGCAGGAGTGTAGGCCTGCTGGAACTGGTTTAGACCCCAGGACATGAGATGGTGAATTCATATTGTTTTAAGGCAGTCAGGTTGTGATAATTTGTTAGGGTAGCAATAGAAAATGAACATAGTAGATATTAGGAATTAGGGAGAGAGATAGTAATGGGTAGGAGGTAGGGTGGTAAATGATAGAACTAAGAAGGTAATGCATGATACACACATTTAAATGTTGCTGAGGTTTTAGAAAGAGGAAGGAGTTTTATAGGTGACTAGAGGCCCAGTGCACAAAATTCGTGCAAGATAGTCTTTCTTCGACATCTCCCCTCCCCCACCCTCCGCTGGCTCCGACTTCTCATGCAGCCTCTGCTTTGTCCAGTCTAATTAGCATATTATGCTTTTATTATTATAGATATATCATGTGTTCCAGGGGTCACGATGGAAGGTGAGGAATAGGATCAGATTAGGGTAGATCCAGATCATACTAGGGGTATGTTGATGAGGAATCTGGACAGTTTGGGTTTCTGGTGGCAGCGGGATAAACAAAGCAGTGAGGTGAGAGTCCTGTAGGTCTCTTATCCCCAGGTAGTTTCATTTATATATTGAACACATTTGTTCAATACCTTCTATGAGGGGGGTGTCTATTATGGGTACGAATAATCTGGTGGCCCACGGGCAAGTTAGTGCATCTGACTGACATGAGCTTTCTTGTCCACATTAGGTTCTGGGTGTCAGGAAATGATGCCTTTGAAGCTCTGAAGGAATAAAATTGAGGACCTACAATTTTGTTCAGCTAAGCATACACACTGAGTGTGAGTGAGGGCAGGAGTTTGCTCTGAGATGGATCCCTTCCTTGCCTTTCCCTGCTCTGCTCTGTATTCTGGGAATGGGCTCTGTAGGCTGCAGGTCCCAGGCTCCTGTATTGGCTTCTGTCTGGGTTCAGGCAGTGAGAGTGCAAGAGGAATGAAGAAACTAGGATCTCATTTGCCCCAGTTCTTCCTGTCCTCACCCCTCTGGTGGGACCTGACTTTTGCTGCCTGCTCTCTGTAGCCCCGGTTTCTCCTGCGTGACCTGGCCAGTGCTGGGATCTGCTAACACCACTTCTTGCTTTGTCCCTCCAGCCCAAGCATGGCTGTGAATGCCCATGATCAGTAACACACAAGCTGCCTTTCTCCTTGTTTGGTTTCAGTTCTTCCATTATTTATGCACTCAATGTTCTCCACCACATTTCCTCACTGTAAATGCTTATAGTGATTTCACTTTTTCTATTGGGAATCTGAGTAATACAGCAAGATAAGACATTCTCAGAAATTCATGGGATCAGCAAGCATAATCCTTCTCAGGGAATTTCATGATGATATACTCTAGGAAAGCAAGGGAGGAATTAAAAAAAGAGGCAGGATCCACTCAAAGAGGGCAAGAGGGGGCAGCTGGTCCAATCCTAGAGGGCAGTGAGGGAAGACCCAGGGCAAGAGCCATGCCACAGGCCCGTAGCACAAACATCCCAGCTCCAAACAGGAGTACAGAAAGTTGCAGAAGCAGGCAATTCCACCCCCACCCCCAAGTGAAATCCAGGCGAGATCCCAAGCTGTTGTGATCCAAATTTAAAGCCCAATAAATATGTAAAGATTTTAAGTACAATTGATAGAATGTATGAGAACCCTTGATGCCAGGATCATTTTTTAAAATCATAGTTTTATACTTGGCCTTGCAGTGAAAAATATTTTTGTCAAATTAAAAAATAAATATAATAAAATATGATCATAGTTTTATACTTGGCCTTTCACTAAAAAATATTTGGTCAGATTAATGTAAATGCTGTTTATTGATTTTTTTTAACCTCTTAAAGCCAACCTAAATGCAAAGAATAGAAGGCTTGAATGTGGCAACAGAGAATAGAAATGTTCACAGCCTTGGACTTACTGTAAGAGTGAACGTGCAATTGTAAAAGGTCGGGGAGGGCAATTGAAAGCAGGTAAGAGGCGTTAATCTCTCATTTTTGTAAGGGGAAGGATGAACCAACTAACATTGCTAGAAACATTAGAGGATTGCTATATTTTCTAAAATGATAAAGCTAACCAATAGTAGTCTTTGAAGCAATACTGTAGCTATCAAATGAGGAGAAGGAGGGTGGTGCACCTGAAATCATAGATTTTTGCCTCCAATTGTCAAATGAGAAAGAGCAGCCTTTGGGGTGGGGACTGGGGAGCAGGGATGTTTCTTTTCAGCCTTTAATCTCTTTTATTCTCTAATCCGTTTTTACGATATTTTAAAACACACTTGAATAAAACAATAAAATGTTAATAGGGTTTGTCTCCAGGAAGTAAAACTCTATTTCCTTCTTTCTTTTTGCTTTATCTCTTGAGTTATCTATAATGAGCTTTATTTCCTTTTTCATGGAAACTTCTGTTTACTTTTAAAAAACAATAACAATTGGTCCACCTTTTTTCATCTTGGAGAGAACTGAGTCCAGACTCCTTACTACCAGGCAGTAGAGGATGGTGGTTCTGATGGTTCACACACCATTGGCTGTGGACACGACCTCTGTCATTACATAACCTCGCTGCACTTCAGCCTCTTATCTGTAAAATCGAGACGTTAAATATGGCACCTGCCTGGAAATGGCTGCTCTGAGGATGACATGAGGTAATCTGTAGAAAGCTGTGGACCAGTGCCAGGCACCTGGCAGACATTATACAAGTGCTTACTACTTTATTACTCTGCTCTGGGGAGATGCTTTATGCTCTGGCTCCGGGGTATCCTCCCACATGTGTCCCTCTCTGCTTTCTCTCTGAGCTATCTGCTATTCTTCATTCACAAATTGTATTTTCCCCTCCCCCCTCTGTTCTAATCTCTTTATTTACAAATCAAGCTCTTTCTTCAAAGTTCCGCTCACAGGTGTACCACTGCTCCATGTAGCTTTCTCTGATCTCCCGCCTAGAATACCTTCTCCCTCCTCTGTACACTACAGCTCTTATCTGAGCCCTGAGAATGGAAGTTACCAAGGTTGTAATTTATGTCAAGGGAACAAAATGGAAATGCAGCTGAAGAGATCGGCCTTATGTATGTCTGAACCACAAACTTATAAACTCTTTTTTGGAGAGATGGGACCCTGACCGGAGTCCATCAGATGTTCAAGGCCCATGTGCCACAGGCATGTGCAAAGGCAATGAATGACACAGCAGTTTTATTGTAGGCTCTGCGCAGGTGTACCTTTCTATAACCCAAATACTGATGCCACTCAAGAAGCCCGTTTTGTCTAAGTGGGTATGAAGATGTGTTGCTGACCAGCTGGTGCTGCTTTGTGGTGCGACTTTGAAGAACTGCTTTGCCTGAAGGCTCCCGTGTCAGCAATGGCTACTTTGTCTTCACTAGAGTCTCTTCTATATGCTTTTGGCCACTCATGTCTTCTTCCAATTCCTGGCGTCCGTGGAGGTCCAGCCCCTGGCAGAGGGGCTGTGACCCAACAGGGGGACACGGGAGGGGGAGCCAAAACAACGGTTAGTCTTTATTGGAAACAAGACACGTTACAGCACATTTTGAATGAGTTAGTGTTGGGGCTCAGGGGACCAACCAGTGGGGCATAGCTTCAAAAGTTAGGGCGCTGCTGGTGTTTCTTTGTGCAGCAGAACCAGATGACAGCTCTGCTGTCCTCTTCACAGATGCAGCCACTACTTCTTGTTGGGGATGGAGGGGCCTGGATTAGGGTGCTCCTTGGTGCCTGAAGCTGCCTTTGGGGCTAGCATATTTATGGGTCCAATGTCTTCCGCGCAGCCATCACAACCTCCCCCTCCAGCCCATTGCCTGGTCATCATCTGTAGGAACACCACCTGCAGACTCCATGGAGCCTCATGGCTACCCCATGGGGATCTGGGCCCTCAGGCCTGGGTGACCAGTGCTGCAGCTCCTTGAATTAACCTTGAAACCCAAACTTTCTAAAAATTTAAACCAGCTGTGAAGCCATATCCAGAATGTTACTTCTTCCTCATCATGGACCAAAAGATGCATTCCTCACCTTAAAAGAGCCAAGCCCAGCCCTCCTTTCCATCATGGGCCTGACCAGCCCCAGCAATCCAGCCAGAACCCTGCATGGGCACATGAGGACCAGATGGGTAACGACACACATGGTTTATGCCTTTAAAAGCTTTGGCTTTCCTTGTCTTTCCAAGCACATGTGTTGGTTTTTTTCCTGCAGCTGTGACTCCCAGGTTCAAAACCTAATATGACCCTCAATAAATATTTATTTCACTTTGCAGCCTCAGTTATTTCCTGTTTGACAACCCCAAGGGTCTTATGGCACTCGATCCTTAAGGATTCTATCCTATCTAAAAAAGAGGGAATATGCAAATTGACCATCACTCCATCACAAAGATAGCGGTGCCATAGCCACAAGATGGTGGTGCCAAGTCCCCCAGACCTCAGGGGGGAGAGGGGACAATGGAGTGGCTGCTGAAAGTGGGCAGCAGGAGGGGCCTGGCAGAATGCTTGCTTTGTTGCCTCAGTGACGAGGCAAATGTTCCACCCTGGCCACGGAGGGCCTCTGGGCAGCAGGCATGGAGTGGCCAGAGGGCGGGTGGGGAGAACACTTGCATTGCCACCCAGTGAAGAGGCAAGTGTCCCTCACCTGACCATGGAGGGCCAATGGAATGCTTGCGTTGTTGCAAGCTGGGCTGAGGGGCTGCCCCCTCCTGTGCATGAATTTTGCGCACCGGGCCTCTAGTTATTTATATGCATCTGTGTTTATTCTTCCAATTATGTTGGATAGTCCTAAAGGACAGAGTGAGCATTTTATTGTCAAGTACCTGGCAGAAAGTAGATGTTCCCCGAATAATTTTTAATGTACGTGAACAATTTTGAGAAGAAAAAGACAAGCAATGTGGTATCTTAGTTAAAGCTAATGTCTCAGTGCTCCTTCCCTCTCTGGTAGAACTGTGCTTGTTTTACCTTTGTTCTTCTCTTACCATAGGCTTAGGAGCAGCCGTAGATGCTAAACCAGTTTCCACTTCTAATCAGTCTTTAGTTGCTCAGTGCTGAGGTTCATTAGGGCAGTTCTCTTTGTCACCGAACAAAGAGGACAGTTTCCTGCTCAGATACTGATGTTCCTTTGTGAAGTTTGATCCCATTCAATTGTTGCAGAAATAGCCTATTTGCTGACCACACAATTTTCCACTTTGTTTCTCTAGGTGGCGCTAGCTGTGCATGGTAAAGCCACACATTGGGCTAAAAACTAACCTTGTGGAGATATACTTGAATGTCCACTTGCTTTGCATTCTTTCTCTCAGGTTTTTTGCTTCTTTGTATTTATTTACTCTTAGAGAGTTTCCCCAACCAGTGTTCTGGGCATGCTGCTCTAAGATAGGTCTTTAAAATCAGGTCCGCAGGATCTTCTTCAACATCTTCAGGTAATTCATGTTTAAAAGAAAATATTAATAGTAAAGAGCCTTACATTATTTATAGTGATTCTGAATCTATGATGCCATAGCACTAATTTAGACAAATCATGTATTAATCACACCTGATTAAATGCAGAATGCTAATTATCCATATTAGTGGAAGTACTCCTAGCACTTAATATTTCATATTTCATGCCTAACCTCCATGCAGCCTTCTTACTACTAAGAATGCTGACATTTCTCTTTTCAATATGCCTTTTGTATTATGAATGTGAGCATTTGATATTATGCTTAAGGCGATATTTTATATTTGGAAAATAATTTACAGCAAGGATGTAAAGGTGAGCATCCTGTGCTTTATCCCATGTGTCCAAAGCCTAAAGCAGTGATTTTCAACCTTTTTCATCTCATGGCACACATAAACTAGTTACTGAAATTCTGTGGCATACCAAAAATATTATTACTTTTTTTTTTTTTTTGCTGATCTGACAAAAATATTAGGTATATTTATGATGCATTCAAACAGGAGAGCTATCTATATGTGGGCTTTGTCTTTTTAAAATTTTTTTTAAATTTGACCATCTAAGGGAAAAGAGGTCAGTGCCACTAAATAGTTGGGTATTGCATGTTTTAAAAATTCTTGCGGCATGCGGTTGAAAATCGCTGGCCTAAAGAAACTTCGCAGTGAGCTTAATGAGACCCAGTAAAGGAAAGTCAGTATTCTCTGCTTTTTTTCCTTCAAAATGTATTCCCTAGGGTCACACACACACACACACACACACACACACACACTATGTTAGTTTACTGAGAGTGGAGCAAAATCAGGGCGATCACAATGGATTCGGAGAGCAGTGTGGCCAGTATTTGTGGCTCTGGTTGCATCACATTTCTGTGGGCGTGTGGCCTATGCAGCGATGTAGGGCCTTCTGCTTGGAAGAATCCAGTAATTGTTTTAATGCTCTGCTTTTGCTGTCTAGAATATGTTAAAAATTAAGAACTTAATTTTGCATTGGACCTTGCCTATCATGTACGTGGTTCTGCTATAGGCTTCCTAGCTTTAAAAAGAAGTTTCAGGACTAGAACAGAGACATTTATAATAGTTGCCATGCTCTGGGTGACTATCTTCAAGGCTCTGAGGTTGAATGAAATGGAGACTCAATAAGAAATTCCCTGAATGTGGCCTAGCACAGGGTCATTTTCAATGGACGTTGGAGGAGCACGAGAGACCCTTAGCTGATGGCAGCTGAAAACTCTGCTGTGAGCCTTTAACTCACCCAATTTAAAAACACACAATCAGCTTGTTGGTGCTGAGAACTTCTTTTGTTAAGGATTTTTGAAACTTTTCCAGAAATACCCATATTAGCTCTCATTGCATCTGAATGGATGTGTAAAACTTTTTTTTTTTTTTTTTTTTCCTGGCAGGTGGAGCACATTTTATTGACATCCCTACTAAGTAAGACAGTAAAAGGATAGAACTAAGTCATCTACATATTAACCTAGTGCAGTGGCAACTAACCCGTAAGTGCATTTGTGAATAGGGTGGTATTGAAATTTGGAGCTGAAACTCATTGCTAGCACCCTTTTGCAGAGAGAGACAACTTTATCAGCTGTTCACGGCTGTGTTCATCGGCAGAAAATAAATGAGTCTGTGCTTAATACCATTTTCCTTGGAGTGAGCTTGCACTGAAGTTTCTAAAATTAGATCTGGGGGAAAAATTTGAGCGTGTGATGGCTTTGCCTTCTGCTTTGAATTCTAGATGTCTCTCTCAGTGCATTGTACAGGGATTTGGGTGCTAACCTATTGAAGCTATTTATATTTCTATTATCATACCCTATATAATAAAAGGCTAATATACAAATTGTCCCCTCAACTGAGAGTTCAATTGGGAGTTTGACAAAGAAGTGGGGCCAGCCAGTCAACCACCCATGGCCCCTCACCCTGGCTGGCACTGCCCCTGATCAGCACCCTCAACCCCAATTGGGACAGGACGGCTGGACCCCAGCCAGCATGAATTTGTGCACCAGGCCTCTAGTCTATTTAAAAAAGATCTGTCTCTGTTCTAGCCTTTATAATAAATATTTTAAGAGGGACACATGGAGGCAGCACCCACATCGCTGAGGACTTGGGAGCAAGTACTCTTAAATATTTAGCATGTTGGAGTTTTTGAGCCTTGCTTCAGACGTAACTAGAATAATATTTAGATCCAAATCCTCTTTATGTAGAAGAAGTTATGTTCTTTTTTATAATCCTCAACCAAGGATATATTTTTATTGATTTTGGAGAAAGAAGAAGGAAAAGAGAGAGAGAGAGAGAGAGAGAGAGAGAGAGAGAGAGAGAGAGAGAGAGAGAGAAACATTGATTGGTTACCTCCCCTCTACACCTCTACCTGGGATCAAACCCACAACCTAGGTATGCCCTGACCAGGAATCTAACTGGCAACCTTTTATGTATGAGACAATGCTCCAACCAACTGAGCCAGGGCAGAAGTATTTATGTTCTTGATTCACTGATTTATTGATTCTTCATTTACTACTTATTCTTGGCTCTTGCTTTAGAAATGAATGTAAATTAAAAGCCTGCAGGTTTACACTGGACAAAGACTGATGTTGAGGCCACTGGCAGTTGGAATTAAAGAGACATTAAGGAAAAATTTATTCAAAGTTATGGGTTTATTAATAGCCACTTGAAATATGCAACCTCTTTAAGGCCTATTTCAAGGTAAGACGTCATCATGTATCTCAGAACTATAAAATTTCCTGTAACTGATGGGAGACAAGCAGTTTGCACATTTGCCATAACATTTGAATTGTTATGTGGGTGTATAGTATTTGCTCCCTATTGCCAGGTGGTGAATACTCATGACTTAGCACCTCTGAGTGCTAGAGCTGGGCTTTTTGTTCAGAAATCCTCTTGACACACTGAGGAATCAGGGTGGTGCAGGAGTTCCAGAGTTTTAAGGACCCCACCATCTGTGACCCACTGTGGGTCCTTGACTTCCCACAGGAAAGAATTAAAAAACAAACCAGCATGAAGTTTAAAGTGAAAGAGAGTTTGTTAGCGAAGCAATGAGGCAGGGAGTGCCTACTCCCCAGAAAGCAGCCCTTCCTTAGAACAATTTTTTTTTATTTTTTTTATTGAGGCTCATTTAATGGAGGAGTAGGGCATTCAATAAGGGGGGAGGAATATTCAGGAGTTTTCGAGAAAGAGGTGGGGACTTTTTGGAAGACCCCTGTCAACCATGTTGTGTCCTTACATGGGCTTTCCATTTCTGATCCTGGTGTTGTAGGATAATGTTATTTAGAATGTTAATGTATTACAAGGAGTGAATAATGAGGCTGGACTTAACGAGACATGGAATTAGTCACCATGTTGGATCAAGTTGGTCTGCTGCCTGTTTTAAGTTATAAGTCATGGTGTTTGGCCTTACTATCTCTATGATAATTCTCATAGCCCTTTTTAGTTAGTAGAGACCCAGTGCACAAAATTTGTGCACAGTGAAGTCCCTGGGGCAATCAGGGCCTATCAGGTTCCCACTTCCCCTCTTCCCCCTCTTCCTTCCTTCACTGCCTGCATATGCCACACTCCCCTCCCCAATTCTCCATCCCAGCCCGGGCCTGGGCCTGATCAGGCAATTGGGGCCTGCTGGCTGTGGGGAGGGATCAGAAGGTTGGCTGGCAGGCCCCATCAGTGATTGGGGCCTGTGGGCTGGGGGAAGCATCTGCCCCCTGGTGGTCAGCGCATGACATAGTGACCTGTCATTCTGTTGTAATGGCTGCTTAGGCTTTTATATATATGGATAGCTATTTCACCACATACCCTACTTCAAGGTCTCAATAATTTTACCATAAACTAATTCTTTATCTTACTATTTCTGCATGAGATCATTGTATTTAATTATATATTCCTTAAAATATGTTTTTATTGATTTCAGAGAAAGAGAGGGAAAGAGAGAGGGAGAGAGATATATAAACATCAATGATGAGAGAGAATCATTGATCAGATGCTTTCTGTATACCCCTACTGGGGATTGAGCCTGAAGCCTGGGAATGTGCTCTGGAATTGAACCGTGACCTCCTGGTTCATATTTAGATTGACACTCAACCATTGAGCAGCACTGTCTGGGATTTATATTTTTTTTAGAGTTTGAGGTCAGTGAGGGCAAATTAGAACAACTGCTCATTTCAATTATTTTTAGATATAAGTTAACACAGCTCTAAAATTAAACAAGTTAGAATTTTCTTAATTTAGAATTTTATTAATGTAAGGTATAATGCTGTTCTGGGAAAGCAATTTATTTGTAATTTTTATAGTCTCATTTAAAAAAGTGATTAAAAAAATAGAGAAAGGTAATATGGAAATACTTGGGAGGTAATTGTTAAACAAAAGCAGTGTTTTTATAGATATATCAATACATAAAAAATCTCTTCTTCTTTTTAATAAAATCACTCAGCAAAGTGCCAGATACCTGTTTGTTTTTCTTTGTCCCGTCTTTAGTTCTCTGTGACAAAATTCTAGATCCAGGAGGAACATTTTGTCATTTGATTTAATATTTTTTTCTAGAACAGATGCTGCCTAGAGCTAGGAATTCCAATGAGTGGTCAAGGTTAGCCCAGAGACTTATAAAAAGTAAATACTCCATAGAATCAAAATAAGAAAAAACAAAGCAACCCACAATCCCAGTGGTCAGAGGTGAGCACTGTTAATACAATGGTTATGTTCTTCTGGGATCTTTTCTATGAATGTAGATGAATTACTGTTGGTCTATCTATTCATTTCTTCCTTTCATTGACCTTTCTTCATGCTCCCCCAATATATATGTGTCCATAGGTCATTTTTCTACTTTTAAGACATTTGCTGTTTTCATGTACTTTGCCGTTCTCTCCCTCAGAGAAGGGATTTGATCTTGCTCTCACCCCTTCTTTATTGTCTCTGGGATGTTTGCCTACGAAGGTAAGCCTGCTTGGGAACTGCCAGTTCCTCACATTCTGATATCTACAAATCTACCTCAGAACTTTGGGAGACAGAAATGTAGCTCCTACTTCAGAAGGTTGGAATCCCGAGACATGGCCCTCTCAAGGAGAAGAGTTGTTTACCTGATTGTGAACAATTTCTAGAGGAGAGTCCATCACCAGCCTTGTGTGAAGAGGCTGTTATTCTTTCTGTCCAGGCAATTTTGCATCTGGTTCTGCCTGTGAATTACAGTGCTCCACGGTGCTCACCAGCACCCCAAGAATAAAAGCTTTTGATGGGATTGCAGTCCTTTGTAGCTCTGTATGATTGCTTGTCTGCCTCTGTGGCTTCTAGTAAGTAGCTCTTTCCCTCACTTGAGTAAGAAGTTTCCCCTTCTGGTACTTCAAGTTTCCAGTCTTTAAAAATAAAATAAAATAAGGTTGCTCCTATTCCTCTACTACCAAGAGAGAAAGGAGAGAGAGAGAGAGAGAGAGAGAGAGAGAGAGAGAGAGAGAGAGAGAGAGAGAGAGGGAGAGAGAGAGAGAGAGAGTTTTAAAATTAAATTAGTCTTTTAATTTAGAAAATTTTAGAATCCTTCAGTTTCCTCAAGCCCATCTGTCTACACTCTCTACTATGCAATTAGCTTTTGACATTAAAAAAAAAATATTTTTTATTGATTTTTTTACAGAGAGGAAGGGAGAGGGATAGAGAGTTAGAAACATAAATGAGAGAGAAACATCGATTAGCTGCCTCCTGCACATCCTCTATTGGGGATTTGCCTGCAACCAAGGTACATGCCCTTGACCAGAATCGAACCTGGGACCCTTCAGTCTGCAGGCTGAGGCTCTATCCACTGAGCTAAACCAGTTAGGGCAGCTTTTGACATTTTAATGAAAAGATTTGGGAACCCCAAAATCATTAGAACTCAAAGAATTGTCAACATACTTGTATACAAATGCTAACCAATCTCAACCAACTTCAAATGAGAAGGATAACACTTGTCTTTAAAGAAAAGCTATTTCAACTATTTGCCAAAGCATAGATCTATGAGTCATTTTATTTACCATCTTCACAGTTACTGTATTCTTAAAGTCATTCACCTACTGGAAGTATTTTTGAAAAATTTATTTCTCCATGGTAAGTTATGAAAAATTTAGATGGCACATTTTAACTATTGAATATTAATGCAACCTTTCCTAACTACTAATAAAAGAATCAAATCCCTATTTGTGAATAAATTAGAAGGTTAGACCAGACTGTTTCACACACATCAGTAGTTTTCCACTGTGGCATTCATGTTCACTTTAGGATTTGGACAGGCTTGTGATGGGACTGACAAAAGCAGAATTATATTCTTTGTAAATTCGCATGAGTGTGCCCATTTTTGGTTTCATGAGAATTGATTGCAATGTTTGCATTTGAGATGATTGCATTCAGAGTCTTAATGGTGTATGTTACACATTCCATGTGTAACATACACCATTATGGGGTATTACTCCCCATCAAAAGTTTTAATTAAGCTGATGGTAAAATTCAGTTGACTACCTTTACTTATTTATAACTTGTTATATGTCATAAATTGGATGTCCCAGCAAGTGGATTGGAATTATGGTGATTCCATAAAGATTAGGTAATCAGCATTATCAGTATTTTTTGTTTTTGTTTTTTGTTAATCCTCACTAGAGAATATTTTTCCTTTTTTTTTTTTTTTTTGAGTGTGTGTGTTTAGAGAGTGAATGGAAGGAAGGGAGGAGAGATGGAGGGAGGGAGGGAGTGAGGGGGAGAGAGAGACAGAGAGAGAGAGAGAGAGAGAGAGAGAGAGAGAGAGAGAGAGAGAGATTGTTATGAGAGAGATATATCGATTGGTTGTCTCCTGCACTTGCCCTGACCAAGGCCAGGGATCAAGCCTGAACCAAGGTATGTGTTCTCGAGCAGAATTGGACCCAAGACCCGTCAGTCTGCGGGCCAATGCTCTATCCACTGAGTCAAACTGGCTAGGGTGGAAATCAGTATTTTAATCGCATGTCCATTAAAAATAAAGTTGGGCCATTGTCTGTGAGCCTCAAGGTGTTTTGGATATGTGAGTGTATGAGTGTGTGTGTGTATCTGTGTATTTGTGTATATGTTTATAAATAATGATACAAGGTAAGAGGTTTAGCATAGCTGAGACACTGGGTTTGTTATGAGCAGTGGTGGGAGATAGCAGTGGACAAGTAGGTCAGATCATAGGGACATTGTATGTTATGCTCAAGAAATTGGAATTCATTTTTTAGGTACCAGGGAAATATTTATTCTTAAAGCTTTTTAATTCGAGATAACTTTAGACTTACATAAGAGTTGCAAAAATAGTACAAAGTCTTATATGCTATTTACCCAGCATCGTGTAATATCAATAACTTACATATTTATAAAAACTAGAAAATTCACATTGGTATAATACTAACAATTAAATTATAGACTTTATTCAGATTTTCCCTACTTTTCCTAATAGTTGTTTTTCTGTTCCAAGATTTAATCCAGAAAACCACATTGCATTTAGTTGTAATAAGTCTTTAACATTCTCTAATCTGTGGCAGTTTGTCAGCCTTTCTTTGTTTTCTCCAACCTCCACATATTTAAAAAGTTATGGTCAAGTATTTTGTAGAATGTGTCTTAACTTAGGTTTTCTTGAAGTTTTCTTATGATTAGATTGGCAAGAATATTACAGAAGTGATTTGCCCTTCTTAGTGGATCATATCAGGTGGTACTTATGGTTGAAATGCTTATTATTGGTGAGGTTAACTTCATTTACTTGTCTAAGGTGTGCATGCAAGGTTTATCCACAGTAAAGGTATTTTTTTGTGTGTATGATTACTAAATATCTGGGGGGCATTCTTTAACATCATATAAAAAATGCTCTGTTTCTCCTTAATTTTTGTCCTCTAATTTTAGGATTTACCCATGGATCTACCTAAGCCATTAATACTATAGTGTTAAAATGGTGATTTTTGTTATTTCCATAATTCTTTTTGCTTTTCTCAATTGGAGTTCTTCTGTAAGGAAGAATCACTTAGCTATTTTGAGGAATTACAGGATCATTGTGATGCTAATAGATGCATGAGACATTGGAAGGAATTAAGACTGAAGGTAGGGCAACTACAAGTTAAGAGACTATTGGAATAATTTAGGAGTCATGTCAAGGGCCTGAACTTAGGCCAGCACAATATAGAGAGGTAACTAATATGAGAAACATTTAAGATGTAATATGAGAAACATTTAAGATGTAGAATCAAGAGAACATGGTGACTTACTAGATGTGAGTAAAGAAGGAAGGCAACAAGTATGGCAGCTGGTTTCTGTCTTTGAGAGAAATAATATTAGAGAAGTAATGGTTTGGAAGAAGAGAGCTAAGACAAATTCAGCAATGTACATGCAGAGTTGAGTTACTCCCATGGGACACCCATGGAAGATTGTCTCAGAAGTAAGGCATACAAAAGGTTAGAGCTTAGAGGAGAGGTCTGGCACAGAGATACAGATCCTGTGAGTTACCAGTAGGTAGGTGGGCGAAGGATCACAGAAATGCATGAAGTTGTCCAGGAAATATGCAGAGATGGAGAAGTCATAGCAAGTTAAGGAACACCAACATAAAGGCAGGAAGGGGAAAAGAAACTCATGCAGAGTATGAAAATGTGCACCTAGAACAGCAGGAGGAAAACCAGCATAGTGGGAAGATGCAAGCCACACGAGGAAAAGTCTCATGAAGCAGGGAATGTTCACAGCATCCAGATTACAGAAAAGTCAAGTAAGAAAAAGACAAAAATAGATTCAACTATTAATTTGTGACCTTATCCAGAGTGATTTCAATGTAATGGTGAGGGCAGACCCCATAGATTCTTACTGGAAGGGAAGAAGGAGAGACTATGCATATTAACGTTTTCAGTGGCTTTAAGGGATCTGGGAAAGACATAGGATGGTAGGGTGGGAGGGGCATTCAATGTAGTAGATTATTATTATATACCCTCCCTTTTTCATAATCATACACTATGGCTGTAAGTGTATTTATTCTTTATATATTAGTATGGGTAATTCCCCTTCTTAAAATACATACACACACAAACACAAAATGTTACCTTACTGTATTCTAGACAATTCATCATTCCACTGTCAGTGAATGTGCTTCACCTGGTTGGTACAGAATTACCTACAAACATTTAATTATACCTCTATTCAGCACGTTTGGACTGAGTATTTGGCCAAGGTCTCCATGCTTTGCTTGTCTGGCATTCTGAATGCCATCTCAAGTCCCCAGCCTTACAAATACTTCATCATCAGATGAAAAGAGAACAAGTAAAAGGAGAGGGGATAGTTTAGCTTCAATCTATTTATGATAAAGAAATTTCAAAACACATGCCCTGCTCACAGAGGAGCAAGTGCATTATCTAAGTATAACATTACTTTTTACATAGAAATCAAAATTTCCTCAGTAAACAAAATTACTTTCTCTATCTGAAAAGAAAAATATTTCCCTCTAGAACCTTCTTCAAGCATGAGTAATTAAGCCTGAAATATAAATTATTTGAGAGAAAAGTACAAGATATTCTGGAAGCTGAATTTGGCCTTGTAATTATTTATATTTATAAGGAAATTCTTTTAATTATAAGTCAGTGTAATAATATTACAGAAAAAAAACCACACAGAAAAGAGAACCACCACTAATCTCATTAACATAGTTACTACCCTTTTTGAGTATTTGCTTATTTCTTTTTATATGCACTCATATTTTTACATAATTGCAATCATACAGAATATATAGTAATATCTCTGGCTTTTTCATTTGACTCATAAGCATTACTCTGAGTTGCTATGTAGTTTTTATAATTTTTCTTTTTAAAAATTTATCTATTTAATTATTTTTAAGAAAGAGAGAAAGGGAAAAAAGGAGAGAGAAATGTTAATTTGCTATTCCACTTAGTTGTGCATGCATTGGTTGCTTCTTGTATGTGCCTTGACAAGAGGTTGAACCTACAATCTTGGTGTATCAGGACTCTGTTCTAACCAAATGAGCAACACAGCCAGGGCTATGATTTTTCTTTTTAATTGCTGCAGAATATTCCATAGAGTGAATGTGCCATAAGTTAATTAAGCATTCCCCTACAGTAGGACCATTAGTTTGTTTCCATTTTATCATTACCATAAATAAGTCTGTATTAAACATGTTATATGCTATGGTTTTATTCATATACTAGTGTCCTGTATGGATTCATGCATATTGAAAGGAAATTAATTAGAATAAATATTTTAATATCACTATTCACCCTTTCTCTATAATAGAAGTGTCAACCAAATTCATGATCGACAATGACAGATGGAAACACATGCGTGTGACTGGCATCAGCAAGAACTTTATATGTATCACACATGAACAAGTGAAAGTTTACTTTTAAATTGTCAGTGCGTGTCATATGTACTGGCTGGCTAGTCAGTCAGATGGTAGGATGGATGGTTGGTTGGTTACTTAGCCTTTTATATATATAGATTTTGTATTATTTGGTATATTTAAAAAAATATTTTATTGATTTTATACAGAGAGGAAGGGAGAAAGATAGAGAGTTAGAAACATCGATGAGAGAGTCATCGATCAGCTGCCTCTTGCACACCCCCTACCGGGGATATGCCCGCAACCAAGGTACATGCCCTTGACCGGAATCGAACCCGGGACCCTTCAGTCCCCAAGCCGATGCTCTATCCATTGAGCCAAACCAGTCCTGGCTATTTGGTACATTTTTGAAAGTAAAATTACTGAATCAGAATGGATAATGAACATTTAAGCTCTTCATATAGAGTTTCATATTGCCTTTTAAAAGAATTTACTGATTACAATGTAAGCAACTAAGGTTTGCCAAGTGGGTGAGGGATACAAGAGGACAGTGCAGAGTCAAGTGGATGGGTCTTCTCCTGCGGAAAAATGTGAAAGGGCACTGCAAGTTCTATCTAGGGATTTGCTGATGATAAAGTCTAGTGAAACTAAAATTTTGCTGTGAACTTCAAGCCAGAGATGGAATTCCAAGTAGGAAGTAAAAAAAGACCAAAAGTCTGATAGACACTAAAAGGGTTGAAGAAGCAGTGAGGTGGGAGAAGCCAAAAGCAGTGTAAAGTGCAAGGCAATCTGAGACCATAGGCTGGTTATAGGCAATACATGCTTGAAACAGACACATTTGGAATGTTTCAGACACACAAAATGACACTGGACTTGGCAATAATCGCGACTTATTTACTAATAGTTTTTACTCTCTGGTTGATACTGTCTTAAGTTTCTCATGAACTTCGCTATCTAATCATCATCACAACATTAACAGGTGCTATTGCTTTTTTTTATTTTTTAAGCCTCACTCAAGATTGTGTTTACTGAGTTTAGAGAGAGCGGAAGGAAGAGAAATATTGAACCTGCAACCGTTTTGGTGCATGGGATGATACTCCAACCAACGGAACCACCTAGCTGGGGCTAACAGGTGCTATTATTGCTCCCGTTTTCAGGTAAGAATGCAAGGCTTAGAGATGAGCAGACAAGTGACGACTCCTAGGATGACACAGTGGTCAGCTGCGTCAGGTGATCTGATGCTTTTCACATTGCCCTTCCATGCTCTTCATTCTCCTGGAGTCTCTACTTTTTGTGAACATAGCCTGGGTACCTCATTCTGCATTTAATTTATATTCCTCTGGTTTCTAGTCATGTTTAATATTTGAATAAGACACTTTTAATATAAGAATTGTGAAGTGAATAATAGGGTTGTTTATATACTTGATAAATGTACTCACAGACATGGAGGTGAACATTTTCTAAATTAGTATTGAGTCAGCACAGAACTAAGTGAAGGCATTCAAATTTTAGATTCAATAATGCTTCCTTGAGGCTGAGCTTCCTAGATTATGGCTATTATTTATTGTAAATATTCCACGTTTAGAAAGAAAAGGTACACAGTTACGGTTTATTATTCCAGTGTGCTGGCCACATTGTACATAAAACAGTTCTCTTCAAGCGTAAGCATCCTATATTTTAAAAGCTTAATATGCTAAGTATCTGGTCGACTGGTAGGCTCTTCTACCAATCAAAGCATAAAATGCTGATGATATGCTAAGGCCACTTAACCGCTCACTATGACATGCACTGAACATCAGAGGGCAGACGTTCTGACTGATAGGTTAGCTTGCTGCTAGGTTCCAGCAGAATGAGATTGAGAAAGATGGGCCAGACACACCCTGGAGCCCTCCTGTGGTCACTCTCCTGATGGCCAACTTCCCATGTCCTTCCCCAGCCCTGATCATGTACCTGTGAGATCCCTTGGCCTGGCCTACACTCTTTCACAGTCTGGGACCCCCTAGGGGGATGTCGGAGAGCCAGTTTTGGCCTGATCCTGCAGGCCAGGCTGAGGGATCCCACTGGTTCATGAATTCGTATATCAGGCCTCTAGTTATAGATAAGAAAATATTGCCCTTATTGTAGAGTGAGCTGAAGATGTAACCAGGCCCTGCTATGTGAAGGCTGTGGATATCTTGTGCAGAAATACCACACCCAAGCACTTAAATTTTCATGTTCATAGTCATGCTTTCAACAAAAGTTTTGAGGAAGATGATTTGGTGGCATAGGTAGTCTTTGGTTTTGAAATGACATACAAATTTATTTTTTCTATCAAGTACTATCCTTTATGAATCTACTAGTGGCCCAGTGCACAAAAATCATGCACATGGGAGGGGGTGTACCTCAGCTCAGCTTGCACCCCCTCAAATCTGGGACCCCTCAAAGGATGTCTTACTGCCAGTTTACAGAGATCATACATCTCTCTCGCAATCTGGGACTGCTGGCTCCAAACGCTCACCTGCCTGCCTACCTGCCTGATTGCCCCTAACCACTCTGCCTGCCAGCCTGCTCGTCTCAACTGCCCCCCCCACCCCCTGTGCCAGTGTGCTTAGTCCCAACTGCCTACCCTGCCAGCCTGCTCACCCCAACTATCCCCCCTGCTGGCCTGCTTGTCCCCAACTGGGCCCCCTGCTGGTCTGCTTACCCTCAATGGCCCAGCCCCCCACCAGCCTGATAACCCACAACTGCCCTCCCCTCTTGACCTCTAACCGCTTCTACCTTGGCCCCACCACTATGGCTTTGTTCAGAAGAATGTCCGGAAGGTCTCCCAGTATAATTAGCATTACCCTTTTATTAGTATAGATTGTGTTTAGATTAACATTAAAAGAACTTCCAAATCAGCTTCTGCATGTGAATAGTTTGGAAGCTGTCCCTCCTATTCTCACAACAAGAAAAAGCCAGACAAATTGAAAACCAATGGCTTTCCTTGGACTTATTGATGAAATGAAGATGCTGAGAAAAAGATCACCCTAAAATCTGGAGATGGGTGCATCCAGAGAGACACAGCTGAGAGCTGTTTACCTGTAGGGGCAGCTGCTGGAGCCATAAATTGGTAAGACTACTTTGCTGGTAATTTTGGAAAATTGCTTGATCTGGACTAGCATGACAGTGAGAAGCTCTTAGGGATTGCAGTCATAGGCATCCCTTACAATTTCATGGGTTGTAGCTCTAGGAACCTTACCAGGTTCTCACGGAGGATAGCTGAGAAAGGTCTTGCCGTGCTGGCACAGGACCATTGTGAGATATATCCACAATCTTCTTCATAACAAATACTTCCTCTCCAGAGATACAGATTTTGCCAGGGCCTATCACACCTGGGAGGAACATATTTTCCCCACTCCAGTCTCCTCCAGCCTTCCTGTTTCACCTAAAACATAGTGAATGGAAGTCAGGACTTCAAGGAAGTAGCCTGGAAATGCAGCCAGGTAAGGTGGAATGGGAAAAAGCTATATTGTTGGAGAAATACTTGTGAAGGTCACAACACTGAGTTATAGGCCCACTGAGACATTAAGATTTAATCAGAATATTATAGAATATCCCCTCTTCAACCCCCTTTACAATTATACTAAGAGGGTTTCAGTATATTAACAGCAATTACTGCTGATAGAGCTACAAGACACACACTTTCTCTGTGGAGGAGTTCTTAGGGAAGCCTAAATTCAAGAGAGGAGACCAAAACAAGGGAGACGCCTCAGGCATCTACAGCTACAGAAAACATTCAGTATAACCCAACTCCTACCAGTGAACGTAAATCTCCACACAAAAGGTCTATGTATCCTAGTTTTTATTACCAGCATGTCTATCTTTCAACATGAAATTACAAGCCAAACTAAAAGGCAAAACAAAACCCACTTTGCAGAGAAATACCATCCTTAGAACCAGACTCAAATATGACACAGATTTTGGAATTATCAGATGGGACTTGAAAATAGCTGTGATTAATATGGTAAGGGCTCTAGTATAAAAAGTAGACAACATGCAAGAACAGGTGAGTAATGTAAGCAGAGAGTCTGAAACTCTAAGAAAGAATCAAAAGGCAATGCTAGAAAACAAAAGCATTGTAATGGAGAGGAAGAATGCCTTGATGGGCTCATCAGCAAACTGGGCTTTGCCAAGGAGAGTAGTGAGCTTAAACACAGCTAAACTGAAATGTGAAGAGAAGAGAGCATGAGAAAAAAACAAACAAAACAGAATAGAACACCCAAGAACTGAGGGACGATATCAAGAGACATAGCTTATGCATATAATTGGAACAGAAGGAGAAGAAAGAGTGAATGGAACAGAAAAAAATATTTGAGTAATGGATGAGAACGTTTCATTAATAAAAAAAAAAATGTCAGACTACACACCACAGATCCAGGAAGCTCAGAGAACACTAAACAGTTTAAATGACCAACCAACTAACCAAACAAGAAACAGCTCTCACCCAGCCATATTATTTTCAATCTGTAAATAAGGAAAGAGAGAGAGAGAGAGAAATCTTTAAAGGATCTGGTGGTGTAACTGCACAAAAACCTTGTTTTCTTTAAGCTGGCCTTTTCTTTTGATCTCTCCTCTTTCCTTTTGATTTAAGCTGGCCTCACCCAACACCGTGATTCACCCTCTTCCACTCCCTTGCTTAATCATTAAGTCCTCAGGATAACAAGGCTCTGGTCAGCATCCGGTAGTTGTAGGAACTACGTCTTGGGTCTATTGACAACAGAGACAGAGTTTTCAATCAAGCATAAGTTGTATTTTAGCTCTAGACCCTGGAAAGTAGAATGATCCTTTCAAATCAGACAGAACAACTCCATGACTGAAATCAGGACCAGATGCAACGACTGATTGCCTCCTACCATAGTGCCAACCAATCAGTATAGACTAACTTCTTTAGTCACCATGATTAATGATTTGTTTCCCTGTATAATCCATCCCATGGAAGCTATTGGGGAGCTAGTTCTTTGGGCATTAACTGTAACTCTGGGCATGGCGCCATCTCTTTAAATAATTTATCCTTACTTTCTTGGCTGCAAACTCCTGTTTGTGTCTTAGGGTGAGTGTAGGCAAATAGATCCCTTCAGTCCAGGAACAGTGGGTGGGCAGTGGTGGTGGGAAATCACCTACCCGTGTTTCCCCGAAAATAAGACATCCTCCGAAAGTAAGACCTAGCACATGGAAAGATAAGACATCCCCTGAAAATAAGACCTAGCGCAACTTTGGGAGAAAAAATTAATATAAGACACTTATTTTTGGGGAAACAGGGTACTTACAGAGAAATTAGGATAAGAATACTGGATTTCTAATCAGAAATGAAGCAAACAAGGATAGAGTGGAATGAAATATTTAAGGTATTGATCAAAAATCTCTATAATTCTCTTTTCTAAAATATTTTTTTTATTGATTTTTCAAAAAGAGAGAGAGGGAAGGAGAGGGAGAGAGAAAAACAGATATTGATGCGAAAGTGAACCATTGACCAAGCTCACAACTCTGGCGTATACCCTGACCAGGAATCAAACAGGCAACCTGTTGGTGCATGGGACGACGCCTAACCAACTGAGCCACACCAGGGTTCTAATCTAGAATGCTATAACCAGTAAAATATTCTTTCAAAAGTGGAGGAGAAATAAAGACTTTCTCAGAACAATAAAAATTGAGAAAACTCATCACCATCAAGCTGGCCCTGCAAGAAATCTTAAAAAAAATTCTTCAGGCAAAAGGAAATGATGTAGGTCAGAAAGTTGGATTTACATAAAGAAAGAAAGAGCATTTGCAAAGGAATAAATGAAGATAAAAGAAAATAATTTATTTTCTTCTTTTTAATTTGTCTGAAATATAACTGTTGAGGCAATGATAGTGCCAACATGTTGAGTGGGTAGTTGAAATGAGTGGCAGCATTATCTCAAGGGGTCAGAGAGGGAAATTGGGAATACTTTGTTATCAGATACAAAGAGGCATGGTGTTATTTGAGAGTATATGTAGAGTAGTTCAATATGTTTATTGTACACTTTAGGGTAACCAAAATTTTTAAAAAGAAGCATAATTGATACTCAGGAGAGAAAATAAAATTGAATCACATGAAATTCCAAGGAAGCAGGAAAAGAAGGACACAAAAGAAACTACAGGAAGCAGGAAAAGAAGGACACAAAAGAAACAAAGAATAAATGCAACTGATAGGTGACAGTCACAAATATAGTAGATATTAATACAAATAACCACTTTATTAATTTTATTTTTTGATGTTATCAATCCAATTTATTGATTATGTCCTTATTGAGGTGGAGGGAGGAAGGGCCACATCTTCCCACTGCAGACCCTTTGATCATCTTGACAGCTTCTGCTCTCCCAGGTCCCCTCAGCTCTGCCCTGGTTTCCCTCCTGAGCAGGGGAATGTTCTGCTGTTCTATGTGCCCTGAAACTAACACCCCGGAAATCCTCAGGGAGTTCCTCAGCTCCCCCCAAGGCACAGCCAGGGGCAGAGAGGTGAGGATCAGGACAGGCAGGGTGAGCTAGAGCAGGAATAGGAGACTAAAGTCCTTTAGTGCAGAGGAAGAAACCACACCATGGAGGGAAATTAGAGGACCCAGGACAGTAATTCAGCCCCCCCAGAGGACCCTGACTGTAGGACAGCAGGTGAGTGGGAACGAGTGGGAGCCCACTACAGCAGCTCCAGGCCCCTCGCCTGCCTCAGCCACTGAGAAAAGACGTTTGGAGGCCTTGTTCATTGCCTCTGAGAAGATGAAGGCTAGGACGGTGTGGGGCTCCAGGCAGGCACAGTGCGGTGTAAAGCCCGCCCACAGGCTGAGGAAGCCCTCTAGTGAAGACCTTTACCAGCACGTCCAGCCTGTTTCTGCATTTCGGCTTCCAGTCAATCATTCACATATTCTAAATCTTGGCAATGTCCATGGGCATGGGGGCAGCAGTAGTGACCAGGCCACTGATCATGCTGGCACAGAAGTACAGAAGTGGCATGGGACGTTGTCAGAGAAGTAGCCTGAGTCCAGTCAGAACTGCTTGGATTGGGAGTAAGAGGTGAGCTGGGCAGCATTGACGATGGCAGCCCAAGCCATGGTAGGGATGCAGCCCCTCCATAGTGTGGGGATCCCCCCACCCCTCTTCCAGGGTGATTCAAGTCGGGGCCATGCTATTTGGGGCCATCAGCCCCAGTACAGATGCCAAGGCCCCTGGTAGTGGCAGTGGCCTGGTGCAGAAGGCCCACTGACAGCCGGTGTAAATGCCCCTCAGCCCTCTGCCTTCAGGATGCTGGTGAGACCATGGGACCTGGTTTTGTACTCTCCCGTCTTGGCTCCCCACTTAGCTGCACCTGGTTCTTCACCAGGCCCAGGGGTTGTACAAAAATGGTAGCTCCCATCCCACCAGGCCCCAAAACAGGAACTTGACATCCTCTCCCCTGGGACTTGCAGTTGCTGCCATCACGACTTGATGGCCCTCAACACCCCCAAATAATCACTTTACATTTATATGGTCTCAATACATCAATCAAAAGACAGTGATGGAAAGTGTATTTAAGAGAAACAACAAATCAAGGGGCTAGTTGAAGGAATGATCAGAATCAGGGAGGACACAAAAGTATTCTTGAAAAGTAATCAGACTTTGCCCAGCCCTTCACAGCCTATGGGAGGTAATAGGGACGTGCTGGTAAAGGTCTTCACTAGAGGGCTTCCTCAGCCTGTGGGCGGGCTTTACACCGCACTGTGCCTGCCTGGAGCCCCACACCGTCCTAGCCTTCATCTTCTCAGAGGCAATGAACAAGGCCTCCAAACGTCTTTTCTCAGTGGCTGAGGCAGGCGAGGGGCCTGGAGCCGCTGTGGTGGGCTCCCACTCGTTCCCACTCACCTGCTGTCCTACAGTCAGGGTCCTCTGGGGGGGCTGAATTACTGTCCTGGGTCCTCTAATTTCCCTCCATGGTGTGGTTTCTTCCTCTGCACTAAAGGACTTTAGTGCAGAGGAAGAAAACGACGTTTCTCTAGAAACGTCGATGAGAGAGAAACATCGACCAGCTGCCTCTTGCACACCCCCTACCGGGGATGTGCCCGCAACCAACGTACATGCCCCTGACCGGAATCGAACCTGGGACCTTTCAGTCCGCAGACCGACGCTCTACCACTGAGCCAAACCGGTTTTGGCAGAATCTGCATTTTAACACGATCTCCTGGGGATGTTTAGTGAAAACTAATTGAGCAACTGGGTAAAAGAAAGTACTCATCAAGGAGAACAAGCATTCAAAATTGAGTACAATAAATAAAAATTCCCATTTTGTTTTCTATCAAGGAGGTCCTAGACTGGGGCAGGACCTCCTGGTCAGTTCTGGAGGGACTATGGTGTCTCGGGGGAAAGAAAGCCACCTACAGGGAGAAGGAATCATGGAGAAGTCTCCAACTATCCAGAGCCAACAGGAAGTGGTTGTAGGATTTAGAACTGTTTGCAATTCCAGTTTGTCCCAAGTCCTTCCTCTTTGGATCACAGATGTCAGAGTCCCTTGGAGACCAGGGGTGCAGTACATAAAACCTGACAGCACTGTGCCTTTAAGACACTAGGGATGAGCAAACCAGCTTTGACACTCCTGAAACAGAGCATAAGACAAAGGGAGAGGGACCACTGTGCAATGTTGACATCCTGGGTCGCAGGAGTTCCGCTGCAGTGTGAGAGGACGCCTGGCAGGATATATCAGCAGCACTCACATGGAGCAGAAGTGCTTGTAAATATACCCGAGACTCGTGAAAAACTCAGTGTCCTGTCCGGCAGAGCCCAGTGGGAAATGAGTTATTTTTGCTAACGTCACCCTATTACCTCCCATAGGCTGTGAAGGGCTGGGCAAAGTCTGATTACTTTTCAAGAATACTTTTGTGTCCTCCCTGATTCTGATCATTCCTTCAACTAGCCCCTTGATTAGCCTGCGGGAACATCCAGAACTCCTAGGAGAGAAAACCTAGGCAGCGATATTATGTAGGATAGCTTTCTTTGCTCTGTGATTTGGTCTGTTTCTCTGTTTGATTTTCTTTATCTGTGGGAATACGAATTTCATTAATATCTCCTTGTAATGGATAATGCGGGCTGGCATATTTGTTAAGTTCTTTGTGCCATCGAGGTTTTATCCTCCTAGAACAATAGACTTTGAAATTAGTTGAGCTCCGAACTACCCAGGTTCTCAGCTTTTATCTCATACTTTACATGCTTCCCCTAAGAATACTGTATTTGCTTTCCAGGGCTTTGCTTGTGTGCTTTATTTCCTCTATGGAAAGGCCCAGGTAAAGTTTAAATTACAGTTAATTGATAGAGGCCAAGGAAGAAGATAGAAAATTTAATTAGTTTTCCTGCTATATAATGTGTATTAATCTGACTTCCCACACGGGAGACTAACATATCTTAACTTAAGGTGCACATGAAGTGTTCTGTTTAAATATACAGAGTGGGAGTCATTCTCCCAGCTTAGTTTCTGTCTAGACAGAGAAGAGAATCAAATCCCTTTTAAATTATAAAATGGTTCTTTGATTAGAGACATGGCTGCCTCCCAAGGTGCTCACAAAACTTTCATGGATAGTAACCACCTGTTGACACTGAGTTAGGTAGGAGGCCCGGAGCAGCTGCCGTTGGTGTTCCAGGCTACGTGCCCTCAGCCCACCTCTGCGTCCAACTGCAGCATGGTGGGAGATCTCCTGCAGACCCCCTCTCGCCTCCAATGCTCATGGGCCTCAGCTTTGGCCTCAGGGATTTCTCCAGCATGCAAGGCGCTTGCTCAGCCCACATGCTCAGGCTGGAAGTGTGAGAGAGTTGGTGCCCTGCAGTAACCAACACCACTGTGAGCAGGAGCTGGTGGGTCAATGCCCCGACCCTAGGCCTGAGACCACAACTCTGCTTCATCGCTGCCTGGCTCCCCTGGCAGGACTGAGCTTCGTCATGCACAGTGGTCACCAGCTTGCTTAAGGACCCGTTGTTGGGCCTGCTGCCTTCCCTGTCTCTCCTTCTCTCTCTGGCTTCTTGGAACTGCCTCCCAAATAAACTACTTGAGCCCAGGTCTTTGTCTTAGTTCTTGCTTTTGGGGAACTCAAAGTAAGAAGAGCTAATGAATTTGGAGGGTTCTGTAGGCTGATCTTGAGCATAAGCTTACAGTTGACTAGCATTTGCCCATGACTCTTCATTCAACAAAAGCTTTTGAGAGCCTGTAGTGTGCCAGGCCAGGGTTTCGGCTTTTGAACAAACAGAACATCTGCCTGCGTGATCATTCCAGACACTTCTCTAAACCCCACAACAGCCGTGTGAGTTAGATATTATTTGTAACCCCATTTACTGTGATAGAGGATTCTCAGTTCTTTGGAGGATATAAACATAAGACAGTTTAATCTTTCTAAATACTGTTAAATTTTCTCCATGGATAGGCGTGGCCCCAGATTTCTTCCCAGTTTTATACATTTTCAGCCACTTACGATTAGACACATTCATTCCAGTTTTATGACTCCCATGCATTTTAAAACGTCAACCTTGTAATCAATTCTACAGTTTTCTCGGCTCTCCTGCGGCACGTCAGCTTCACCGCCGAGCGTTACAAATCCCATCTCTTAGACGCCTGTGCCAGAGGCGCTGATGCCACTGGGTGGGACCAGGTTTCAAATTCTCCCGGGGATTCTGAGGTGCAGCAGGCCTGAGGGGGAGAGAGTGGGGAACAGCCTGTCTCTCTCCCATCCTCCACTGTTTCCTTTCCTCTGCTTGCAATTTGGTGCTAGAGCCGATTTCTACCGGTCACCACCATTGGTCCTGCTTGTTGTCCACCGGCCCAGAGAGGACGGGCAGCATCCGCAGACCCACTGGTGTCTAGAGGAGCTCTGAGACTTTGCTGCTCCTTTGCTGGACCTTTGACCGATGGCCTCCAGTTTCTCCAACATGCCTGAGGGCTCTAACCTCATTTGGTCTGAGGGCATGGTCAAGTCTAGTCTCTGCAGCTCTTAGGGGCATTCCTGCCCATCTGCCCAGCTGTTCTCCCAGCAGTCCCACTGGCCAGGCAGATACCACAGTACATGATGTGGATCCCCTTCCTGCATACCCTACCACTCACCTGTGTGCCGTACCTCTCACCTGCAAAGGCAATGGGGTCTCTTGGACCTCTTTCTCTGCTTCAGGAAATGGAGCTGGAAGTGCCTCCTTCCCTTAAGGAGACAGATGTCTCTCCACAAGATTATTTTTACTGCTCAGGGTAGAAGAGGGGTGTTGGGGATTGTGAAAGGGCAGTGAAGATGTGCCCCCATAAACCCTGAAAGGTCACTGCTGGAAGGTTTTGAATGTGTTGCGCAGGGTACTTGGCCCCTTTTGATCGTGGCCATGGGCTTTGGCTACCAATTCTAGGAAAACAAGAACCTCCCACAAAGGCCCTCATTTCATCCTGTTACACCCAGGAGAGGCTCAGAGAGCAGAATGGGCAGGTCCAGGTTGAGGTTATAGTCAAGGACATGCTCTGAGTAGCAGACCTGAGACCTGAGCCCGGCTTCTCTCCCTGCCCTTCACACGGTTTGGGGATCCCAGGGGTAAGTGAGTGGGAGGAGAAGCTGCTGTTCCTTCTTGAAGTACGAACTTTTGAGGAAAAGTGACTATTTTTATACTTTTTGCTTGTGGTGGTTTCTCTGAATTTCATGATCTGTGTGGGTTAACCTCGATCCTGTTTACTTATTTCTGCCCCTATGGTAAGAAAGTTCCAGAAGCCAGAATTCATAGTATGCAATTTGGCACCTCGCTCCAGGGCTGAGAAATGCCAATTCATGTGCCCTTCTCCTGTTCTTGGGAGGACTTAAAAAACCTGCTATGAAACATGTGTGAGGTGTATGTGGGGCAAGTAGTTTGTGGCAGATGATGCTGGTAGAGGAGGTCACTGAGAGAAGGCGACCCATGGTTGACCTGAGCACTGGACCAGAGCAGGCTCCTGTGAGGCCCTCCCTTGACCTTGCAAGGTGCATTCTTAGTGCCTTCCCTGAGCTGGAAGCTGCCACAAAGAAACAGCCATGAGGGATAAAGTGTTATCCTGACCCTCTGGACTGGGTACATGACTGGACTCCATTTAAGGCCTGCATTAAAACTTTAAGATTATGGCGAGCAAATATGGAGATCAATTTGTCTTGGAAAGTAAGGCTTATACGTCAGTTCCCTTACATACCTGCCAGCTACCGAACTGGAGTGGCCTGCCTCTTACCTCTCCTTACCCTCCCCCTTTCAGATTTCACCTGGGAGACTCCCAGACTTGGGAACTAACAATTGGTGAGTCATCCAGGAGACGGAAGAAAGGGGTCTTGAAAAAGAAGGATATGCAAGATAAATCCCTGCGTGACCTCTGTGTCGCCACCTGAGTACTGGGTGCTCCAAAAATGCCAGCAGGTCACTGCACTTGTTTGCGGAAGGGAAATGAATGGCTGCGCAGTGGGCTGGCAGTAGATGCCCAACCAGAGGCTGAAGTTCAAGTGAGGAAACTGGAGGAGGAGCTGAAGTTGAAAAAGAACATTTGTTTTTTCACTCTGTTACCTTCAGGGCTGGCGGACGAGATGGGAGAACAGGGTAAGTCGGAGGCTTTAGCATGCCATATTGCAAAGCTAGAAGTGCACAAGGTCTGGGAGCTTATGTGGTGTCTCTTTGCCTTGTGTCTATGGGGTTGTTTCAGATTTCACCCAAGGAAGTCCCAGGGTAATGAACCAGCATACACAGAGATAAGACTGAACAACAAATGTCAGGGGCAGGGATAGTCTTTTACAGAGAAGTTTGCTTTTGAAGAGTTCTGATATTAATTCATACCAAATGTATGTAGATGCCATATATACCTTTGCAGTTGAGAAAGGGAAGATGGAGAAAAGAGAGGGCAGACACAATATTCTTAAATTAATTTTAATCAGCTTAAAAATACTTGGTCTTCTTAGAGGAGAGGGGCAAATTTCCCCACTTATACTGCTTTGCCTGGATTGGGAATGGCAAATATCTTTTAATTCCCCAGTCAGCTATGTGAGGCAATGGCTGCCTGGAGAGCTGTCAGGAGAAAGATTCTCAGGCCATAAGCAGGTATAACAGGAAGGTAATTAATTCATATCAGTTTAATTATCAAAACCAGTCATGGGTTTTGGTGGGGAGAACAGCTGCACTTCTGAGCTGTGTTTGCCATCTGTGGTCCAGTGTCATGTTAATTGGCTGCACTCACTAGCAAAGGAAACCTGAAAGACTTCTGGATTTTTTAATTTACCAGCTGTTATTATCCAGGTTCTTGGTTGCAAACTATGGGAACTTAATCAGAAAACAAAATGTATTGTAGGATATTAAGTAGCTCACTGACCCTCCAGGAAGACTGGGAACATAGCTTAGAAAATGGGCAGCAACCAACGTAAGCGGGGCAGGCCCGCTGATACCAGGAGTGCTCGCCTGCCTCCAACACCAACACTGTACAGGACAACCCTGCAATACTTTTACATTTTAAAAAGTTTTTTTTTTTTTTAACTTATTATGAAAAATGTCAAGCATGCACAACAACAAGAGAGTATAATGAAATTCCATGCATCCATTTCCAGTCTCCCTGATTATTATAGCTCTAATCACCTTATTGAGTCTATCCCCCACTCACAATTATTATTATTACTAGAGGAATTTGTGCAAGGGGCTAGGGCCCCTGCCACCAGGGCAGCTGCCTTGGCCCTGCCTGCCATGGCAGCCACCTCTGCTGCCTCTGCCTCTGCCCCCGCATTGGCTTCATCCAGAAGGATGTCCAGTTTAATTAGCATATAATGCTTTTATTATTATTATTATTATTATTATTATTATTATATAGTTTAATAAATCTTTAGTGTTCAGATTATTACAATTTTTCATCTTTTTTCTCCCCGTAGCTCCCCTCCATCAGGTTCCTACCCCACCCTCTGCCCTTACCTCCCCCACACTGTCCTCATTCATAGGTGTACAATTTTTATCCAGTCTCTTCCTGCACCCCCCACCCCCCTTTTCCCCTGAGAATTGTTAGTCCACTCCCTTTCTATGCCCCTGATTCTATTATATTCACCAGTTAATACTGTTGATTATATTTTTTATTCCCTTGGTTTTTAGATTCACTTATTGATAGATACATATTTGTTGTTCATAATTTTTATCTTTACCTTTTTCTTCTTCTTCCTCTTCTTAAAGAATACCTTTCAGCCTTTCATATAATTCTGGTTTGGTGGTAATGAACTCTTTTAGCTTTTTCTTATATGTGAAGCTCTTTTTCTGACCTTCAATTCTGAATGATAGCTTTGCTGGGTAGAGTAATCTTGATTGTAGTTTCTTGCTATTCATCACTTTGAATATTTCTTGCCACTCCCGTCTGGCCTGAATAGTTTCTGTTGAGAAATCAGCTGACAATATTATGGGTGCTCTCTTGTAGGTAACTAACTGTTTTTCTCTTGCTGCTTGTAAGATTCTCTCTTTGTCTTTTTCTCTTGGCATTTTAATTATGGTGTGTCTTGGTGTGGTCCTCTATGGATTCCTTTTGTTTGGGGTACTGTGCGCTTCCTGTACTTGTAAGTCTATTTCTTTCACCAGGTGGGGGAAGTTTTCAGTCATTATTTCTAATAGGTTTTAAGTATCTTGCTCTCTTTCTTCTTCTGGCACCCCCATCATTTGGATATTGGTATGCTTGAAGTTGTCCCAGAAGCTCCTTATACTATCTTCATATTTTTGGACACTTTTTTTTTTTTTTTTTTTTTTTTTTTTTTGCTTTTCCAGAGGAGTGTCTTTGTTTTCTTTGTATTCCAAATCTTTGATTTGATTCTTGTGATCCTCTAGTCTGCTGTTAGATCAAGTGGCTTTCTGTGGTAGGTGCCTTGCAGGGCCCAGTGACACAGCCTCCCCAGTTAACTGAGGTGGACATTCTTAGAGTACCCCTTTGTGGGCTGTGTATGCAGTCTTGCTGTAGATAAGCCTAGATTGTTGTTAGTATTACTGGGGGGAGTTGACCTCCAGGCCAATTGGTTGTGAGGATCAGCTGTGTCTCCATTGGGAAAGGTTCTGTGTTCAGCTGGGATGGGGCGAAGTCTCAAGGTGGAGCAGACAGCCTTTGTTTCCCGTCAGCCCCGCCCTAACCCCTTGTCTCAGTATCCCTCGGCAATGGCTGCACACACCTCTGAGAGAAGGCTGCTCTTGAGTTTTGTTCGCTGTAGACAGTCCAGTTTCTCCCCAAGTGAGTCTGGATACCCAAAGTGTCACCTGGAACTGGAGTTCAGTGCAGTCGGGAGGTTTTGTTTCCCTCCTGAATGAGAAAGCTAGCCTTGAGCTTGATGCCCACCCTCTCCACATGCCTTGAGTAAACCAGCTGTGTGTTCAGCCACCTGCCTTTTCAGCACACTGGGGTCTCCATACCTCTGTCTTCCACAGCTCCTCTGATTTTAAGTGTCCTTTTCTCTTTCATTTTAGTTGTAGAATTTTCACTCAGCCAGCTTTTGGTGGTTTTGGACAATGTCCGCTCTGCCTTCTAGTTGCAGTTTTGAAATTGTTGTGTTGGGCAGCAGTATAGGTATTTACCTATGCTGCCATCTTGGTTTCTCCTCTATGCTTTTATTATTATAGATTATTATTTTTGCTGGAGGATTTTGAAGCAACCCCAAATATCATAATTAACTTTAAAATTTTTTATTTTTCACTATTGACTTAAAAAAATGTACCCACAACACTATTGCTCTAACTTGAGATGCCATCTTTCCTGTAAGCTAAATATTTGCAGGATTCTAGTTGTTAGTCAATTATTTTTATTACTTCTCAAGGTTAATTATCACATGCCTACACTCTTAGAGCCAGGGAGCTGGGGGAGGCAATGTCTGTCCCTTTGGCATCTGTGATGGGAGAAGGGTCACACCTCCCTACTATCTTGGAATTGCCTCCAGTTTAGAAGGGTGTACACAGCTGGGCAGACAAAGTGGTAGATGAGGCATCATAGGGATTGGGACGTGCTCATACAAGCATCAGATGAGTAGCTGCTTGTCAAAATTGCCATTTTAATTTCCTAATTTCCTTTGACTTATAGCCTAGCATTTTCCTATAATTTCAGAAAAATACTTTGATAGTCATTAAGCTTTGATTTAAAGTGATATGGTTTCCACCTGGATGGAAGGCTATTTTCTTCTTGGGAGGTTTATTAGCAATTACATATGTAAATCTATGCACACTTTCTCTTGATACATTCTCTTGGGAAAAATTACACCAAGAAATTATTAATGTACATGAAAACAACAGTTAAATTTCCCAGAGGATGACTGAGACATTGAATATTTTTACATATTTTAAGCCATCCACCAATATCACTTGAGGGTGAGAAAATATTGTTAAAATGATAATTTGCTCTGTTGTGATATTTTTAAAATTTGCTCAGTGACCGTGTTTATATTATAGCAGAAGGAGAATTAAGGTTATGGACTATAGAGTTTCCAGGAGTAAGACAGAGATAACCAGAGGCTCTTGGCTCTACCTGGTAGAATCTGGTAGGATCTGTACTTAATGCAAATGTATAACATTGCCTTGTATGTGAGAAGTGGGGTGCATAATTTTTCTTTATCTTCTTGTTTTGAACCAAATGTTCACATTCATTTGCACTTCTTATTGTCTTTTATTGTTTTTAATCTTTATCATCACCAGAGACCATGAGTGATAGTCACAATCTAATTTATAGCATCAGACAACACTGGGGACCAAAACTATCAAAATAAATACACTCAGCAAATATCTATTGATAGGTGTTGATCTAAGCATTATGGAGATGAGCACAGCAAGTACTTCATCGTCAAGGGGATCAGGGAAGATAAGGTGTGAACATGGGAGATGAAGGCATGGAGAAGAGCCAAGGATAAGCCTCTTAGAGTTGAGGGAGGGTAAAGAGTCTAATCCTTTTGCCCGGAGAGATCAAGGAAGGCTCTCTGGAAAAGGTGGTATCTGAGTTGGAATTTTCATCTAGTATGAGGACATTTTATGTGTAGAAAGCACATTCAGGAAAGTGCAGGCAGGCAGTAGGAACTGCAGATCTTAACTGGTGTGTGTGAGTATGTGAGTGAGAGTGTGTTCATGCATGTGTGTGAATGTGTATGAGTGTGTGTGTGTGTGTGTGTGTGTGTGTTTTGTGTGTGTGTGTGTGTAAAGAAAGAGAACAACATCTCACAGTGATATTCTGGCAGAAAACAAGACATTTCAGAGTTTATTAGAAAAAGCTATAAGAGATGAATGATTCAAAGGTAAGCAATGAAAACTATACAGAGAAACAGTCATTGTCATATAACAGCTTCCTGACTGGTAGGGCCCTGGTGGAGGTGCACAGCTTTACCTGGTCCAGGCTCAAGGCAAGCAGTCACAGTGGGGATGCTGTGGGCGGGAGGCCTCCTGACCAGTGTTCACAGGCTGCACCAGCAGGCCTTACCCACATTTCTCATGGCCTTACATAGGGCACCTCCCTAGCTATGACTTCTGGCCGCCCTTCACAGGCAGAAAAGGTGTTAAACCAGAAGTGAGTCAGTGCTTTGCAGTGGGGTCTTGCTTGCAGTCTTGTGCTCACATCAGCTGCAGCAGGGTTAAGAGCTTAGCATGCCAATGAATGCCTTTCCCACTGTGCGAGGGAGCAGAGGACAGTCTGCCTGGGTTGGGATGTTGGCTCCAGTGTTTAGAATCTGTGTGATTTAAGGCAAATGGCCTATTCTCCCTGCCCCAGTGTTACTTCATTTGTAAATGGGGTGGGGGAGGGAAGAGAAAGGTAACATACTATTTTCTCAGTTATTACATGTAAGTTAATAGGTATAAAGTGTCTGCAATGATTGATGCCTACTGAGTTTTAGCTTTTCCTGGTGCAACAAGGCATGCGGAGGGAGCCTTGGGTGGGGAAGGGGTGCTGGGCTGACCTGGGACAGCCTTGAGCCCAGACTAGGAGTCTGAGGCCAGAGCCCTGCTGGGTCTGAGGGTCTTCATCTCTGAGCCCGAGATTATTGCAGATGATTGGGAGTGATGTTAGCCCTTCACAGGTGTTGCAGGGGACCTGGGCGTTTGCTCTGGAGGAGGCCCTTGACATGGACCCAATGTGCCTGAGCCCACATAAATCTGTCACACAGTGAAATGACATGAGCCGGAATCGGGGAGTGTGTCACCCTGCTGATGGCAGGAGGGCCTTATAAAGGAGGCTCTTAAGGACTCATCTCAAGGCAGATCACACGAGCAATGAGGGATTACAAGATGCAAGTACAGGTACAGGGAGATCTGCTTGTTAAACTTAAAAGACTAAGATCGTGGTTAAAGGAGTAAGAAGTGAAATTCAGGCAACTGTAGATCTTTGAGCTATTTTGTGTATCTGGAAGCGTTGCCTTTGTTAATACAAAGCCTTCTACCGCTGTTTTGGGAAACTTTATAGAAAACATAAAAGTGAGATGACCTCAGTGAGAACCAGTACCTGGAACCCAACAGGCTACCCAGCACACACTTGGGCTTGCTGGTGCACCCGGATGAAGCAGCCCAGGATGAATGAATGTCTGAGGACCTTGGGGCCGAGCTTGAGTGTCCCAGAGGGAGCCAGCCTGGGGCAAAGACCTGGGACAGTGACTGAGGTGAGCCTTTGGCGTTCATATATTTAAGGGCAGACTCCCCTGCCCAGGGCAGGAGAAAGGTCCCCATCAGTTCTGTCCTGGGTGAGCACAGGGTTTTTTTATTGATTGATTTTAGAAAGTGAGAGGAAGGAGGGAGGGAGGGAAAGATTTATTGTTCCACTTATGCATTCATTGGTTATTTAGGTATGTGCTATGATTAGGAATCGAACTTGCAATCTTGACATATCTGGATGAGACTCTGAGCAACTGAACTACTTGGTCTGTGCCAAGCACAGATTTTCTTCAACTACCCCCTTCCCCCAGTCTTTTCCCCCATAAATTATATTAGAAGATGCTCCCTCTGAAGTGCTCTTTCCAGAGAGTTTACTTTAAACTGCGGGTGGAATGCTGGCTTATAAATATTTCTTAGAGACCACCCTGAACAGTGGTGGTGGTTGTACTTTTTTCTCAGAATAACAAAATTTAGAAAAAATTGACGAGTGCTACTGCATGTTTTGCACTCTTGTTAGGGTGATACGAGGGTGTTACCCAATAATGGTAGCCCGAGAAACTTTCATCCAATCCAACCCTCTCATCATATAGGAGGAAAAATGCATCCCACAGATGGGGAGCAGTTTACCCACAGGTTCCCAGCTCAGCCTGTGGGTGGCAGAGGTGAGACAGGGACCCAGGCCCTGCAGGTTTTGTTTTAGTGTCCTTTCCGCTACACTAAGCACAGCAAGTTGTTTACATATTCTAATTGCCTGAATATCCTCTTTCCCTTGTCTATTTGGAAAGCACCAAGGATTAAGGGTCTCACTCTGTACATGCTGGCATCACTTGGGTTGCTGATATTCAAGGATATGAAACTACCTAGCAGCTCTGTTTTAAGTTCTTGATATTTTCAAATGTCTCCAGTAACGAGCATTTGTTTGAAGAGAAAAAGCTTAAAATAGGGCAGAGTATCTTCCTCTCCATCAGAAAAATGCCTACGGCTCTGAGTCTTTTTTAGCCTTCTGACATTTCCCAGAGAACCAGGCAGACACTACACAGCAATTTAGAAATAATGAAGGACCTTACACATTCTATAGAACCGTGTTTCCCTAAATGTGTTACACTTATCAGTGGTGTGTGAGATGATTTAAAGTAGTATAAAGATCAGACCTTTTATTTTTATAGTAGAAATAAGTAGGTATTTACTTTAATGAATATAATAAATATCTAATAAAATATAATTAGTATAATAAACCCATAACGTTTTATTGCTTGGAATGAAGCTAAGTGAGAAAGGAAGTTGCTTTAAAGAAAACATTAAATAATGACATAACTGCTACCCTAAACTTTTCAAAAATTGGAACATGATATTCAACATCATACACACACAACTACAGTTTGGGATACTCATCAAGGCCCCGTGTATAAGGCGAGCAGTTGTGACAGTCGAGAGCATGACAATGGGACCTGCAGTTAGTTTGCAGCTGTCAATGACTTTTCATTCCCGGGAATGGGGAGGAACTTAATCTCAGCCCTCTCACGAGTAGGAAGCATGATCCAGTGCTTTTCCCAGGCAGATTGAGGATTCTCTCCTCGGTCTCATTGTGGCCCCATCCAGCTGCCTGTCCTCCAAGGAGTTCCCTTTGGGGATGACTGCAGGTTGGAGGGAGGGAGGAGTGCAGGCTTCCTCTCAGCCTCCTGGGTTCCTCTGCCAGGGCTGTGTCTTACACACCTGCCGCAGGTGGACCATGAAGTCCAGCCTGTGGTGTGCAGTGGCCTCCCCTCACCTCATGAGTGCACACCTCCCCTCTTACCTCATGAGGAGTGCACACCTCCCCTCTTACCTTATGAGCGCATGCTCACACACACACACACACACACACACACACACACACACCGCCAGTGGGTATTCATACACAGACCTCTGATGCAGAGTTTTTGCTTTCCTGAAAGGACCCTTAGGGCTTCATGGATCTTCTCTAAGTCAATTCACTCTGCGGGGCCGTGGGTGGGTCTGTGCTGTCTTTGCCCCTCCTGCCCAGCAGCACCTTTCTGCTCTCTTCTTTTCTCATGCTTTGTCAGTACCAGGTACACCTGGGCAAGGGGGGCAGAGGGAGCGGGCTGCCTCTCAGTAAAGTTCCCTCTATCCACACGCCAGTATGCCCCATGGGGTGGGGTGTGCGCACAGGGAGTTAAGCTCACACTCTCCACACATTTTCTCTCCATCCCTTCCCTACTTGCTTTAGATCTCTTCTTTCCTTTACCTTGGCTGCCTTGGTGACCTCATCCAGTCTCAGGAGGATCAATGACAAACAGGAAAGCCGTGGTACCTGCCCCTAAGGACCTTACATTCCACTTGGGGTTAGAAATTCTAATAGCAAGAGACTAATCAAGGAAACATATGTGTTTATAAAAGGAGAGAAGTTGAGATATTATAATAATGCTATAATGAACATTTTTTTGTTGTTAATTCTCACCCCAGGATATTTTCCCATTGACTTTTTTTTTTTTTTTTTTTTTTTTTTTAAGAGAGTGGAAGGGAGGAGGAGAGACTAAAAAAGAGACACATATTTCCAATTCCTCTATCAATATCCCATACCAGGATCTGTTTCTTAAACTTCTCTAAGCATAATGACTCAATCTGCACCTGAAGTGTTCGATGTTAAGGTGACTTTAAGTCACTCTCTCATTCAAAGTTTTGGTGGCTTTCCACTAATATTGGAACAAACAACAAGACTACAAGGTTCTACTAGTTGGTATCACCCCATAATTTAAAAATCTCCTGTTCATTCCTGTGCCTGAAATGTGCCAGGCTCCCTTGGATTTGACACATGTGATAATTCTCTCCAAATATATTCCGCCCAACCTTCTGTCTAGCTAAATCCTACTAATCCTTAAAGCTTCAGTGCTAATATGCTACGGTTCCAAAAGATCTTCCTCTTGCTACAAACTAAACCTTATGATTCTATGCTCCCACAGGATAGAACATGTATTCACAACTGCACTGGAAACCTACGTCAGTTCCGTAGTCACAGCCGCCTCACCCCCAGGCACTGCAGGCTGAAGACCAGAGGGATTAATTTATGGCCGTGGGGCTGGAGAGGAATAAGGGCGAGTGGGCAGGTCAGAGGGATGGGGTCAGAGAGATGGGGGTGACCGGCAGACAGTGTAAGGACCTCAGCCTCTGCTCACAGTGTGTTGAGTGGCATTGCAGAACTTTGCACAGAAGAGGGCCATGAGCTCTGACATCGTAAAGGATCGTGCCAGGGGCAGTGTGAGGAGACTATGATAGAGTGAGAGTGGAGCAGGAGCACCGTTAGGAAGCGCTCACAGTCACCTTAGGAAGGAGGTGGCAGTGTCCTGCACCAAATGATAGCCGAGGAGATGAGTACAGAGACTTTCAGAGCGGCCCACACATTCCCTTTCCACAGCACAAGCGTCTGATACTGTTCTGGACAACCAACATGAGATTTGAGATTGCTCATTTTTTGAGGGCAGCATCTGTTCTGGCCCAAGCTCTCTGGGCACATTTATTACAGATGGACGATGCCTGTGACTCCTACTGACAAGGGAAGGCAGACCCTACGTAGCCAGCCTTCCTCTGGGATTCCGCTCATTTCCATTCACCAAAATGCGTTTAACTCCTCAGTTGGGAATGTTCAGGAAGCCTTTCCCAGTAATTACCTAGGGCATCATCAACATATTCAGTCTGTGCTTTGGTTTCAGCATAAGAGAACTGTTTTCTTGCCAGATGTTTTATTTACTAGCACTATTTTGAGAAATAACTTATTTTACTTTAGAATGAAAACCTGTACATTGATCAATTTTGTCTAATACCATATCATTTTAGACTATAATGTAGAGGCCAAATATTTATCTTAACTGATATTTTTGTGCAGCTGGATTTTAATGGGATTCAGAGATCAGAACCCAAGCCCGGATCTGAACAATGACATCTAACTAGAGGTTCAAGGAACTCAGGTGCAGACAAGTACAGATTCTAAATTAAGTTGGTGATAAATTTGGAGAACAGCATGGCATTTATCTCTGAGCCTGCAGTTGGGCCCTTTAAAGGGATTGAAAGTATGAACCAGAAGTTCAGACCATTGTCAATGCTAGACAGAGCCATGGGGTTTGAAATTGGATATTGTCAGTCAAGTTAAGGAAGCTGGTTTCTCTAGCTGGGCAGGCTACCAGTGAGGTGGGAGATCGAGGAAGAGGCCGCCAGAAGAAAAGATCCTGTTTTCCGTGAGAACCCGCTGCACTCGGTGCACAGAGAGCGCACCTCTCTGTCCACACAGCAGCCCTAAGGAGAGAGGATTTGCCCTTCACCTTTATTTTGATACAGACCATGTGGGGAAACAGGGACAGCATGCTCTCAGGGCCTGGCTGAAGGGCTGAGTCATCAGGGCGCTGTTCTGGGAAGGCAGTTGGTGAAAGCCTTACTTTTATTTTATTTAAAAAAATATATATATACTTCTTTTTAATAAACAATATATATATATTGTTTATATATATGTATTTTTTTATAAAAAATATATATATATATATATATATATATATATATATATATATATATATATATTGTTTTTAGAGAGGAAGGGAGAGGGAGAGAGAGAAACATAAATGATGAGAGAGAATCATTGATTGGCTGTCCCCTGCACACCCCTTCCCACTGGGGATCGGGCCCAAACTGCAACCCAGGCATGTGCCTCGACTGGGAATTAAAGGATGACCTCCTGGTTCATAGGTCGACGCTCAACCACTGAGCTATGCTGGGTGGATGAGCCTTAATTTTCTCATCTGCAGTACAGGAATGCCAACAGCACCAAATCATAAGTCTTTTAGAAGGATTCCATGAGATGCTTTATATAAGGTACCTAGTACTTACACATAGTAAAACTTTAAAACATGCTAGACATGGTCATTATTTTTATTTTTAATGAAAGAACATAGTTATGATTTAATGTTCCCCAAAGTTAAGTCTTTCATTTTAATTTTAACTTTCAGCGCAGAAGCCATGGATTCCTGGGCTAGTTGAAAAGTGTGGAACACCCGGCCTCTGTAACAAGCACATGGGGTGAAGTTCCTGCAGAGTTCTTGCTTCAAGGAGATAAAGAACAGCTAAG